>NC_142443.1:98699500-98851333 GCF_059453495.1 Arachis ipaensis | reverse complement strand
CGAGTGAATATCTTGGAATAAGAATAAGCTTGAATTGAATAAAAAAATAATAGTACTTTGCATTAATTCATGAGGAACAACAGAGCTCCACACCTTAATCTATGGGGTGTAGAAACTCCACCGTTGAAAATACATAAGTGATAATGGTGTTCATTGGCTTCGGCCCTAGAGGGAGAACCAGAATGACTCAGCCTTCTAATACAATAGTAAAAAGTCCTATTTATACTAAACTAGTTACTAGGGTTTACAGAGATAAGTAAATGATGCAGAAATCCACTTCTGGGGCCCACTTGGTGTGTGCTTGGGCTGAGCATTGAGCTTTAGATGTGTAAAGACTTCTCTTGGAGCTAAACGCCAGGTTGCAGCCTGTTTGTGGCGTTTAACTCTGGTTTGTAACCTGTTTCTGGCGTTTAACTTTAGAATAGGAAAGGAAGTTGGCGTTTGAACACCAGTTTGCATTGTCAAAACTCAGAAAAGTATGGACTATTACATATTGCTGGAAAGCCCTAGATGTCTACTTTCCAACGCAATTGAGAGCATGCCAATTGGGTTTCTGTAGCTCCAGAAAATCTACTTCGAGTGCAGGGAGGTCAAAATCCAACAGCATCTGCAGTCCTTTTTCAGCCTCTGAATCAGATTTTTGCTCAAGTCCTTCAATTTCTGTCAGAAAATACCTAAAATCACAGAAAAACACACAAACTCATAGTAAAGTCCAGAAATGTGAATTTTGCATAAAAACTAATAAAAATATAGTAAAAACTAACTAAATTATACTAAAAACTACCTAATAACAATGCAAAAAGCGTATAAATTATCCGCTCATCAGACTCTAACCTGGAATCCCTTTCTGGTGCTGGATGCCAGAATTGGTCAGAAAACTGGCATTGAACGCCAGTTTTGGGCCTTCTAATCCGAAGCAAAGTATGGACTATTATATATTGTTGGAGCTCTGAAAGTTAGCTTTCCATATCCATTAAGAGCGCTCCATTGTAGCTCCAGAAAAGCTCTTCCGAGTGAAGGTAGGTCAGATCTGGATAGCATCTGCAGTGCTTTTTCTATCTCTGAATCAGACTTCTACTCTAGCTCCCCAATTTCAGCCAGAAAATATCTGAAATTGGGCAAAAACACAAAAACTCATAGTAGAATCCAAAAATATGAATTTAACACTAAAACCTATAAAAACTTAATAAAAACTAAACAAAAACTACTAAAAAAACTATATGAAAATGATGTCAAAAAGCGTATAAAATATCCGCTCATCACAACACCAAACTTAAACCATTGCTTGTCCCCAAGAAACTAAAAACACAGTAGGATAGAAAAGAAAATTAAGATACAATAAAATTCTAAGTTTCAAATGAAGCTTAGTTAAAATCAGATGTGCGGGACTCAGTAGCTTTTCGCTTCTGAATAGTTTTGGCATATCACTATCCATTGAAACTCAGAGATGTTAGCATCTTTAGGAACTTAGAATCTAGATGATATTATTGACTTTCCTAGTTAAGCTTATTTTAATTCTTGAACACAGCTCTAAGAGTCTTGATCGTGACCCTAAGCACCTTGTTTTCCAGTATTACCACTGGATACAATAATACCACAGACATTTTAACTGGTTAAACTTTTTCAGATTGTGACTCGGCTTTGCTAGAGTCCCTAGATAGAGGTGTTCAGAGTTCTTAAGCACACTCTTTTTGCTTTGTACCACGACTTTAACCGCTCAGTCTCAAGCTTTTCACTTGACAACTTCACGCCACAAGCACATGGTTAAGGACAGCTTGGTTTAGCCGCTTAGGCTAAGATTTTATTCCCTTGGGCCCTCCTATCCACTGATGCCCAAAGCCTTGGGTCCTTTTACCCTTGCCTTTTGGTTTAAAGGGTTACTGGCTTTTTTAATCTGCACTCCTTTTCCTCCATTTTTAGGCAGTAATGGATTTTTCTGCTTTTTATTTTTTTTCTTTTTTGCCATTTTTTTCTTTTTCGCATGCATATAATTTTTTTTCTTTTGCAACATGCTTTTTCTTTTGCTTTTTGCTGCTTTTTCTTGCTTCAAAAATTAATTTTCAGATTATCAATTGTATTTTTTCTTTTTCCTTATTCTTTCAAAAGCCAACATTCATAAATTTCAACTTTAAACATGCACTGTTTATTTCATACATTCAGAAAACAAAAGCAAATGACACCACATCAAACTAATTAAACTAATCTTATTTTAAACTTAAAATTCATGCATCTCTTAATTCTTTTCAAATAATTTTTTTTTATTTAAGCAAGGTGAGAGATATATGGAATATTTTACAACTTTTAAGACATCAAATGCAAATGATCATGCAACTAGGACAAGAAAACAGATAAATACACAGACAGAAAACAAAAAAAATAACAGGAAAGGGGTGTAAAGAGAACGAATCCACCTTTAAGGGTGGCGTCTGGTGCTCCTCCTTGAGGATATAATGTGATGCTTGATCTCTTCTATGTCATCCCTTTGCCTCTGTTGCTCTTCCCTCATAGCCCTTTGGTCTTTTCTAATGGCTCTTTGATCTTCTCTTATTTCATTGAGGGTGATGGCATGTCCTTGATGCTTCATCCTCAATTGTTCCATGTTAGTGTGCAATTCTCCAAGAGAAGTTTTCCATTGTTCCCAGTAGCTTTAGGGAGGAAAATACATCCCTTGAGGCATCTCAGGGATCTCATACTAAGGCGGATGCACAGGCTCTTGTTCATGCTCTCTAGTTTGCTCCATTTCGCTTCTTAGTGATGAACTTATGCTCCCCAATGGAGATATCTCCATTTATGATAATTACTGCTGAATTGCATAGGTGACAGATGAGGTGTGGGAATGCCAATCTAGCATTGGTGTGAGGCTTCTCAGCTACCTTGTACAGTTTTTGAGGAATTACCTCATGAACTTCCACCTCAGTTCTCATCATGATGCAATGAATCATGATGGCTCTGTCAATAGTCACTTCTGACCGGTTGCTAGTAGGGATGATGGATCTTTGGATGAATTCCAACCATCCTCTAGCTATAGGCTTTAGGTCAACCCTTCTTAACTGAATGAGCTTGCCTTGGGAATCCCTTTTCCACTGTGTGCCTTCTACACAGATATCTGAGAGCACTTGATCCAATCTCTGATCAAGGTTGACTCTCCTAGTGTAAGGATGAGGATCTCTTTGCAATAGAGGCAAGTTAAATGCTATCCTTACACTTTCTGGGCTGAAATCTAAGATTCTTCCTCGGACCATGGTGATCCAATTCCTTGGATTTGGGTTCACACTAGTGTCATGGTTTTTTGTAACCCATGCATTAACATAGAACTCTTGCACCATGAGAATTCCAACCTCTTGGATGGGGTTAGTTAGGACTTTCCAACCTCTTCTCTAGATCTCTCTTCCAATTTTCGGAAACTCATTCTTCTTGAGCATGAAAGGGACCTCAGGGATCACTTTCTTCTCAGCCACTACTTCATAGAAGTGGTCTTGGTGAGCTTTGGTGATGAATCTCTCTATCTCCCAAGATATAGAGCACTTGGCTACTGCCTTTCCTTTCCTCTTCTTAGAGGAGTCTCCAACCTTGGGTGCCATGAATGGTAATGGAAAGAAAAGAAAAAAAGCTATGCTTTTCCAACACCAAACTTAAAACTTTGCACGTCCTCGAGCAAAAATAGAAGAATGGAGAAATAAGAAGAAAAAAATATAGAGATGGGGGGAGAGAGAGGGCTCGGCCTTGTAGGGTGGAGAAGGTTTGAGAGGTGTGTGTATGAAGGGTGATGGAGAGGGGTATTTATAGGAGTGAGTAGGGTTAGGTTTTGGCCATAGGGTGGGTTTGGGTGGGAAATTTGATTTTTAAGTAGGTGGGGGTAAGTGGAAGTTATGATGGTTTGGGGAAATTATGTGAATTTGATTGGGCTAGGGTTTTTGGGGAAGTGTGAAAGTAGGTGGGGTTAAGTGGGGTAGGTGGGGTAGGTGAAGATTCTGTGGGACCCACAATTCCTTAGAGGCTAGAAAATTCCAAATTTCCTACTTCTCTGCACTGGCGTTCAACGCCAGCAATGCTTCCCTCTTGGGGCGTTGAACGCCCAGGAGGGCTTCCTCACTAGCGTTCAACTTTGACACTCTTTACAGAGTTTTCTATTTTCACTGCTGTGAATTCTGTCTCTTGACTGATGCACATGATCATGACTCTAAGACTGAAAGAAAAACAAAATGAAAATAAAATAAATAGTTGAGTAAAGTTGGGTTGCCTCCTAACAAGCGCTCTTTTAAAGTCACTAGCTTGACCTTCAGCTCCTTAAGGAGGTGAGTAAGGGCTCAGATTTTCTCCTCTAACAGTGAATTTTCTTCCTGTCCTCTCATGAATAAGCTCTACATGCTCTAGAGATAGGACACGACTCACTGTATGTGGTAGGAGTGGATTCTTGGTGAAGACAACTCTCATGCCAGGTGAAAGGCCTTCAGTAGGAACTTTCTTGTCCTTTCAGCCTTTAGGTACTTTCTTTTTAGTACCTTTGTTCTTAGAGCTTGTTGAGGACTGCTCAACACCAAACTTAGAATTGATGTCTGGAGTCTCTGAAAAGCTCTGCACATAAAGAAAGGGCTGGCACACTAGGTGTTGTACAGTTGTCTCTTTCTTATTGGAAGGAATATTAGGATTGGACATCTTGAATAAGATGTAGTCCTCTCCTAATTGGAAAACAATTTCTCCCTTAGCTACATTAATTAAGGCATTTGCAGTAGCTAAGAAGGGTCTTCCAAGGATGACACAGTCATGCTCATCCTCTTCAATGTCCAAGACAATAAAGTTTGTAGGAATGTAGTGGTTTTCAACCTTAACGAAAACATCCTCCACTAAGCCATATGTCTTCTTTATGGTTTTGTCTGCCATCTCTAGTGAGATGTTTGCATATTTCACCTCAATGATTCCCAACTTCTCCATTACTGAGAGTGGCATGAGGTTGATGCTTGACCCTAGGTTACATAGAGCCTTTTCTAAGGTTATAGTGCCTATGGTGCAAGGAATCAGAAAGTGTCCAGCATTTGGAAGCTTCTGAGGTAGCTATTGCTGAACCAAAGCATGGAGTTATTTGGTAAGCAGTGGAGGTTCTTCCTCCAGAGGCTTTGTACTAAATAGCTTGGCATTCAGCTTCATTAGAGCTCCTAGGAAACGAGCAACTTGCTCTTCCCTAGTGTCTTCATCCTCACTTGACGATGAGCAGTTATCAGAACTTATGCACTATAGATGTGCATTCAAAGGAACCTCAATTGTCTTTATGGCTTCCTTTAGTTCTAGGCTAGAGGGTTCTTGAGTGAAATTCAGGCACTCAGAAGGTATGCTTTGGCTGGCGTTCAACATCAACTCTGTTAGCTTAGTGGGCGTTGAATGCCTTTGCTGTCTACCCTGACTGGCGTTAAACGCCAGTCCCTCTAGCATTATGGGCATCGAACACCCAGTAGGGATATTCATGTTGGCATTCAATGCCAGCTTCCCTGGGCTAGTGGGCATTGAACACCCAGTGAGGGGTTCCTCACTGGCGTTCAACACCAGAAAACCTTCCTGTTTGGGCGTTGAACGCCTAGCCAGTTGGTGCACGAAATTGTGATGTCCAGGCTCGAACAATCCCTGGTAATGGCTCCAAAGCTTGGTGCTTTGATCTTAATTCATAATTGTCACAACTTCGATACAACTAACCAGCAAGTGCACTGGGTCGTCCAAGTAATACCTTACGTGAGTAAGGGTCGAATCGCACGGAGATTGTTGGTATGAAGCAAGCTATGGTCACCTTGTAAATCTCAGTCAGGCAGATATAAAGTGATAATGGTGTTTTCGAATATTATATAATAAAATAGGGATAGAGATACTTATGTAAACATTGGTAGGAATTTCAGATAAGCGAATGGAGATGCTTTTCGTTCCTCTGAACCTCTGCTTTCCTGCTATCTTCATCCAATCAGTCTTACTCCTTTCCATGGCTGGCTTTATGTGATACATCACCACTGTCAATGGCTACTTTCGGTCATCTCTCGGGAAAATGATCCAATGCCCTGTCACGGCACGGCTAATCGTCTGGAGGCATCACCCTTGTCAATGGCTTCATCTTATCCTCTCAGTGAATAATATGCTCACGCACCCTGTCACGGCACGGCTATTCATCTGTCGGTTCTCGATCATGCTGGAATAGGATTTACTATCCTTTTGCGTCTGTCACTAACGCCCTGCAATCGCGAGTTAGGAGCTCGTCACAGTCATTCAATCATTGAATCCTACTCGGAATACCACAGACAAGGTTTAGACCTTCCGGATTCTCTTGAATGCCGCCATCATTCTAGCTTACGCCACGAAGATTCTGGTTAGGAGATCTAAGAGATATTCATTCTAGCTTAATTCATGTAGAACGGAAGTGTTTGTCAGGCACGCGTTCATAAGGGAGAAGGATGATGAGCGTCACACATAATCATCACCTTCATCACGTTCTTGGGTGCGAATGGATATCTTAGAAGCGAAATAAGAAGAATTGAATAGAAAACAGTAGTACTTTGCATTAATCTTTGAGGAACAGCAGAGCTCCACACCTTAATCTATGGAGTGTAGAAACTCTACCGTTAAAAATACATAAGTGAAGGTCCAGGCATGGCCGAGATGGCCAGCCCCCTAAAACGTGATCAAAGGATCATAAGGTAATCCAAAGATGCCTAATACAATAGTAAGAGGTCCTATTTATAATAAACTAGTCACTAGGGTTTACATGAGTAAGTAATTGATGCATAAATCCACTTCCGGGGCCCACTTGGTGTGTGTTTGGGCTGAGCTTAAGTGTAGCACGTGCAGAGGCCATTTGTGGAGTTGAACGCCAGTTTCTGTGCCAGTTTGGGCGTTCAACTCTGGTTCTGGATCCTTTTCTGGCGCTGGACGCCAGATTTGGGCAGAAGGCTGGCGTTGAACGCCAGTTTACATCATCAATTCTTGGCCAAAGTATGGACTATTATATATTGCTGGAAATCCCTGGATGTCTACTTTCCAACGCAATTGGAAGCGCACCATTTCGAGTTCTGTAGCTCCAGAAATTCCACTTTGAGTGCAGGGAGGTCAGAATCCAACAGCATCAGCAGTCCTTTTTCAACCTCTGAATCTGATTTCTGCTCAAGTCGCTCAATTTCAGCCAGAAAATACCTGAAATCACAGAAAAACATACAAACTCATAGTAAAGTCCAGAAATGTGAATTTATCATAAAAACTAATGAAAACATCCCTAAAAGTAACTAGATCCTACTAAAAACATACTAAAAACAATGTCAAAAAGCGTATAAATTATCCGCTCATCACAACACCAAACTTAAATTGTTGCTTGTCCCCAAGCAACTGAAAATCAAATAGGATAAAAAGAAGAGAATATACTATAAATTCCAAACTATCAACGAAACATAGCTCCAATCATATGAGCGGGACTTATAGCTTTTTGCCTCTTGAATAGTTTTGGCATCTCACTTTATCCATTGAGGTTCAGAATGATTGGCATCTATAGGAACTTCAGATTTTGAATAGTGTTATTGACTCTCCTAGTTCAGTATGATGATTCTTGAACACAGCTTCTTTATGAGTCTTGGCCGTGGCCCTAAGCACTTTGTTTTCCAGTATTACCACCGGATACATAAATGCCACAGACACATAATTGGGTGAACCTTTTCAGATTGTGACTCAGCTTTGCTAAAGTCCCCAATTAGAGGTGTCCAGGGTTCTTAAGCACACTCTTTTTTTTTGCTTTGGACCTTGACTTTAACCGCTCAGTCTCAAGTTTTCACTTGACACCTACACGCCACAAGCACATGGTTAGGGACAGCTTGGTTTAGCCGCTTAGACCAGGATTTTATTCCTTTAGGTCCTCCTATCCACTGATGCTCAAAGCCTTGGGATCCTTTTTATTTGCCCTTGCCTTTTGGTTTTAAGGGTTATTGGCTTTTTCTGCTTGCTTTTTCTTTTTCTTTTTTTTCTGCAAGCTTTGTTTTTTTTTTTTTTTTGCTGCTTTTTCTTGCTTCAAGAATCATTTTTATGATTTTTCAGATTATCAAATAACATGTCTCCTAGTCATCATTCTTTCAAGAGCCAACATATTTAACATTCTTAAACAACAACTTCAAAAGACATATGCACTGTTCAAGCATACATTCAGAAAACAAGAAGCATTGTCACCACATCAATATAATTAAACTAAGTTCAAGGATAAATTCGAAACTCATGTACTTCTTGTTCTTTTGAATTAAAACAATTTTTTATTTAAGAGAGGTGATGGATTCATAGGACATTTATAACTTTAAAACATAGTTACTAACTACTAATGATCATGTAATGAAGACACAAACACAGATAAGCACATAACATATAAAACGAAAAAAACAGAGAAAGTAAGAACAAGGAATGAGTCCACCTTAGTGATGTCCTTGAGCTCTTCTATGTCTCTTCCTTGTCTTTGCTGCTCCTCCTTCATTGCTTTTAGATCTTCTCTGATTTCATGAAGGATGAAGGAGTGCTCTTGATGTTCCACCCTTAGTTGCTTCCAATAATTATGTGGAAGAAAATGTATCCCCTGAGGTATCTCAGGGATCTCTTGATTTGCAGTCAAATGTTCTACCACTGAGCTATAGACCCTTGATGGAAGCTTTTGTCTTCCCTTTCCTCTTTCTAGAGGTTTCTCTGGCCTTAGGTGCCATCAATGGTTATGGAAAAAACAAAAAAGCTATGCTTTTACCACACCAAACTTAGAATGTTGCTCGCCCTCGAGCAAAAGAAGAAAGAATAGAAGAATAAGAAGAAGATATGGAGGAGATGGATGGGAGTGTGTATTCGGCCATATGGGTGGGATTGGGTGGGAGAGAGATATTGAATTTTTGAAGGTAGTGGGTGTATGGATGTGAGTGGTAAATGGAAAAAAAGAAGGGATGATCATGAATGGAAAGAGAGATGATGAGGTAGGTGGGGATCCTGTGGGGTCCACAGATCCTGAGGTGTCAAGGCATTTACATCCCTGCACCAATTTAGGCATGTAAAATGCCCTTGCACACAACTCTGGGCGTTCAGCGCCAGGTTGGTGCCCCTTTTGGGCGTTCAACGCCCCTTTGCTGCCATTTCTGGCGTTGAACGCCAGAACCATGCTTGTTCTGGGCGTTCAGCGCCAGGATGCTCCCATTCTAGGCGTTCAACGCCAGAACTATGCTCTGTTCTGGCGTTTGAACGCCAGACAGATGCTCCTCCAGGGTGTGATTTTTCTTCTGCTGTTTTTGATTCCGTTTTCAATTTTTATATTTATTTTGTGACTCCACATGATCATGAACCTAAGAAAACATGAAAAATAATAAAAATAAGAGTTAGATAAACATTGGGTTGCCTCCCAACAAGCGCTTCTTTAATGTCAATAGCTTGACAGTGGGCTCTCATGGAGCCTCACAGATGTGCAGAGTTTTGTTGAAACTCTCCAACACCAAACTTAGAGTTTGGATATGGGAGTTCAACACCAAACTTAGAGTTTGGTTGTGGCCTCCCAACACCAAACTTAGAGTTTGACTGTGGGGGCTCTGGTTGACTCTGCTTGGAGAGAAGCTTTTCCTGCTTCCTCTCCATGGTTGCAGAGGGAGATCCTTGAGTTTTGAATACAAGGGAGTTCTCATTCCATTGAAGGACTATTTCACCTCTGTCAACATCAATCACAGCTCTTGCTGTGGCCAGGAAAGGTCTTCCTAGGATGATGGATTCATCCTCTTCCTTTCCAATATCCAGGACTATGAAATCAGTAGGTATGTAAAGGCCCTCAACCTTTACTAATACATTTTCTACTTGTCCATAAGCCTGTCTTCTTGAGCTGTCTGCCATCTCTAGGGAGATTTTAGCAGCTTGCACCCCATAGATTCCCAGTTTCTCTATTACAGAGAGGGGCATGAGGTTTATTCCTGAACCAAGGTCACACAGAGCCTTAAAGATCATGGTGCCTATGGTACAAGGGATTATGAACTTTCCAGGATCCTGTCTCTTCTGAGGCAATGTCAGTTGATCCAGATCACTTAGTTCATTGATGAACAAGGGAGGTTCAACTTCCCAAGCATCAATGCCAAATAATTTGGCATTCAGCTTCATGATTGCACCAAGAAACTTGGGAGTTTGCTCTTCAGTAACATCCTCATTCTCTTCAGAAGAGGAATACTCATCAGAGCTCATGAAGGGCATAAGGAGGTTCAATGGAATCTCTATGGTCTCTAAATGAGCCTCAGAGTCCTTTGGTTCCTCAGAGGGAAGCTCCTTATTGATCACTGGACATCCCAGGAGGTCTTCCTCCTTGGGATTCACGTCTTCTCCTCTCCTCACAGGTTCGGCCATGGCGCTTATGTCAATGGCCTTGCACTCTCCTTTTGGATTCTCTTCTGTATTGCTTGGGAGAGTACTAGGAGGGATTTCAGTGATCCTTTTACTCAGCTGGCCCACTTGTGCTTCCAGATTTCTAATGGAAGACCTTGTTTCATTCATGAAACTTACAGTGGCCTTAGATAGATCAGAGACTAGATTTGCTAAATTAGAAGCATTTTGTTCAGAGTTCTCTGTCTGTTGCTGAGTTGATGATGGAAAAGGTTTGCTATTGCTAAATCTGTTTCTTCCACCATTATTAAAGCCTTGTTGGGGCTTTTGATCCTTCCATGAGAAATTTGGATGATTTCTCCATGTTGAGTTATAGGTGTTTCCATAAGGTTCACCTAAGTAATTTACCTCTGCTATTGCAGGGTTCTCAGGATCATAAGCTTCTTCTTCAGAAGATGCCTCTTGAGTACTGTTGGATGCAGCTTGCATTCCATGCAGACTCTGAGAGATCATATTGACTTGCTGAGTCAATATTTTATTCTGAGCCAATATGGCATTCAGAGTATCAACCTCAAGAACTCCCTTCTTCATAGGCGTCCCATTATTCACAGGATTCCTTTCAGAAGTGTACATGAACTGGTTATTAGCAACCATGTCAATGAGCTCTTGAGCTTCTGCAGGCGTTTTCTTTAGGTGAATGGATCCACTTGCAGAAGTGTCCAGTGACATCTTTGATAGCTCAGATAGACCATCATAGAATATATCTAGGATGGTCCATTCTGAAAGCATGTCAGAAGGACACTTTTTGGTCAACTGTTTGTATCTTTCCCAAGCTTCATAGAGAGATTCACCTTCTTTCTGTCTGAAGGTTTGAACATCAGCTCTAAGCTTGCTCAGCTTTTGAGGAGGAAAGTACTTGGCTAAGAAAGCCGTGACCAGCTTATCCCAAGAGTTCAGGCTGTCTTTGGGTTGAGAATCCAACCATAATCTAGCTCTGTCTCTTACAGCAAAAGGGAAAAGCATGAGCCTGTAGACTTCAGGATCTACTCCATTAGTCTTAACAGTATCACATATCTGCAAGAATTCAGTTAAGAACTGAAAAGGATCTTCAGATGGAAGTCCATGAAACTTGCAGTTCTGTTGCATCAGAGAAACTAATTGAGGTTTCAGCTCAAAGTTGTTTGCTCCAATGGCAGGAATGGAGATGCTTCTTCCATGTAAATTGGAATTAGGTGCAGTGAAGTCACCAAGCATTCTCCTTTCATTATTATTATTTTCGCCTGCCATCTCCTCTGCCTGTTCGAAAATTTCTAAAAGGTTATCTCTGGATTGTTGTATTTTAGCTTCTCTTAATTTTCTCTTCAGAGTCCTTTCAGGTTCTGGATCTGCTTCCACAAGAATGTTCTTATCCTTGCTCCTGCTCATATGACAAGGAAGAATGGCCAGAAAAATGATAATAATAATAGAGATCCTTTATACCACAGTATAGGGATCCCTTTGTAAGTAGAAGAAGAGGGGGAGATAAAGGATGTGATGTAAAGGAAGAAACACAACTGTGAGGATTGGAATGTGAGATGAGATGTTAGGACATGAATGAATAAATAGAATGAGATGGGGGAGGAATAATTTTCGAAAATTTTTTTGAAAAAGAGTTAGTGATTTTTGAAAATTGGTTTTTGAAAATTAGTTAGTATTTTTCGAAAATTTTTGAATTCAAAAATAAAAAATAAAAATAATTAGTTAATTAAAAAGAAATTTTTTTGAAAAAGAGGGAGATATTTTCGAAAAATGAGAGAGAGAGAGTTAGTTAGGTGGTTTTGAAAAAGTTAAGAAACAAACAAAAAGTTAGTTAGTTAGTTGAAACAAATTTTTGAAAAGATAAGAAGTTAGGAAGTTAGAAAAGATATTTTTGAAAAGATATTTTTTTGAAAAAGATAAGATAAGAAGATATTTTTGAAAAGATATGATTTGAAATTAGTTTTGAAAAAGATTTGATTTTTAAAATCACAATTAATGACTTGATTCATAAGAAATCACAAGATATGATTCTAGAACTTAAAGTTTGAATCTTTCTTAACAAGCAAGTAACAAACTTCAAATTTTTGAATCAAAACATTAATTGATTAGTTATTTTCGAAAATTTGGTATAAAAATAAGAAAAAGATTTTTGAAAAATATTTTTGGAATTTTCAAAAATAACTAAGAATTTTGAAAAAGATTTGATTTTTGAAAAAGATTTTGAAAAAGATAAGATTTTCAAATTGAAAATTTGATTTGACTCATGAGAAACAATTTGATTTTAAAAATTTTTGAAAAAGTCAATCCAAATTTTCGAATTTGATGAGAGAAAAAGGGAAAGATATTTTTTTGATTTTTGAATTTTTATGATGAGAGAGAAAAACACAAAAAAAAAATGCAATGCATGAAATTTTTAGATCAAAACATGTGATGTATGCAAGAATGCTATGAATGTCAAGATGAACACCAAGAACACTTTGAATGTCAAGATGAACATCAAGAACATATTTTGAAAAATTTTTTTAATGCAAAGAAAACATGCAAGACACCAAACTTAGAATTCTTTAATGCTTACGCACTAAGAATTCAAGAATGCATATGATAAACATGAAAAGACACAAAACAAAAAATCATCAAGATCAAACAAGAAGACTTACCAAGAACAACTTGAAGATCATGAAGAACACTATGAATGCATGATATTTTCGAAAAATGCAAGATGCATATGCAAGTGACACTAAACTTATAATGTGACTCAAGACTCAAACAAGAAACAGAAAATATTTTTTATTTTTATGATTTTCTAATTTTTTTGGATTTTTATTTATATTTTTCGAAAATTATATGAAAAAAGAAAAAAATAAGGATTCCAAAATTTTTAATATGAATTCCAGGAATCTTGCCATGTTAGTCTAAAGCTTCAGTCCAGGAATTAGACATGGCTCACTAGCCAGCCAAGCTTTCAATGAAAGCTCCAGTCCAAAACACTAGACATGGCCTATGGCCAGCCAAGCTTCAGCAGGTGATCGTGGATCAACAGCGGGTAGATCAGGAACAGTAGCAGGTGGATTAGCTCCAACTAGCTTGCTCTTGATAACCAATTGCAAGCCTCAGTCCAAACGAATTTAGACATGGCTTTACAGCCAGCCAGGATGCAACATATAATTACATGGGCTAGAGTGATTAGTTGAATACCAATCCCAAAGTAGTTTGGGTATGGCTTTACAGCCAGATATGATTCAACATATTTCATGAAACACTAGAATTCATTCTTAAAAATTTTGAAGCCATAGAATAATTTATTTTTGAAAACATTTTTATTTTTTTCGAAAATAGATGAGAAAATTTTAGAAATATTTTTGAAAAATTTTTGAAAAAAAAATAAAAAGAAAATTACCTAATCTGAGCAACAAGATGAACCGTCAGTTGTCCAAACTCAAACAATCCCCGGCAACGGCGCCAAAAACTTGGTGCACGAAATTGTGATGTCCAGGCTCGAACAATCCCTGGTAATGGCTCCAAAGCTTGGTGCTTTGATCTTAATTCATAATTGTCACAACTTCGATACAACTAACCAGCAAGTGCACTGGGTCGTCCAAGTAATACCTTACGTGAGTAAGGGTCGAATCCCACAGAGATTGTTGGTATGAAGCAAGCTATGGTCACCTTGTAAATCTCAGTCAGGCAGATATAAAGTGATAATGGTGTTTTCGAATATTATATAATAAAATAGGGATAGAGATACTTATGTAAACATTGGTAGGAATTTCAGATAAGCGAATGGAGATGCTTTTCGTTCCTCTGAACCTCTGCTTTCCTGCTATCTTCATCCAATCAGTCTTACTCCTTTCCATGCCTGGCTTTATGTGATACATCACCACTGTCAATGGCTACTTTCGGTCATCTCTCGGGAAAATGATCCAATGCCCTGTCACGGCACGGCTAATCGTCTGGAGGCATCACCCTTGTCAATGGCTTCATCTTATCCTCTCAGTGAATAATATGCTCACGCACCCTGTCACGGCACGGCTATTCATCTGTCGGTTCTCGATCATGCTGGAATAGGATTTACTATCCTTTTGCGTCTGTCACTAACGCCCTGCAATCGCGAGTTAGGAGCTCGTCACAGTCATTCAATCATTGAATCCTACTCGGAATACCACAGACAAGGTTTAGACCTTCCGGATTCTCTTGAATGCCGCCATCATTCTAGCTTACGCCACGAAGATTCTGGTTAGGAGATCTAAGAGATATTCATTCTAGCTTAATTCATGTAGAACGGAAGTGTTTGTCAGGCACGCGTTCATAAGGGAGAAGGATGATGAGCGTCACACATAATCATCACCTTCATCACGTTCTTGGGTGCGAATGGATATCTTAGAAGCGAAATAAGAAGAATTGAATAGAAAACAGTAGTACTTTGCATTAATCTTTGAGGAACAGCAGAGCTCCACACCTTAATCTATGGAGTGTAGAAACTCTACCGTTAAAAATACATAAGTGAAGGTCCAGGCATGGCCGAGATGGCCAGCCCCCTAAAACGTGATCAAAGGATCATAAGGTAATCCAAAGATGCCTAATACAATAGTAAGAGGTCCTATTTATAATAAACTAGTCACTAGGGTTTACATGAGTAAGTAATTGATGCATAAATCCACTTCCGGGGCCCACTTGGTGTGTGTTTGGGCTGAGCTTAAGTGTAGCACGTGCAGAGGCCATTTGTGGAGTTGAACGCCAGTTTCTGTGCCAGTTTGGGCGTTCAACTCTGGTTCTGGATCCTTTTCTGGCGCTGGACGCCAGATTTGGGCAGAAGGCTGGCGTTGAACGCCAGTTTACGTCATCAATGCTTGGCCAAAGTATGGACTATTATATATTGCTGGAAAGCCCTGGATGTCTACTTTCCAACGCAATTGGAAGCGCGCCATTTCGAGTTCTGTAGCTCCAGAAAATCCACTTTGGGTGCAGGGAGGTCAGAATCCAACAGCATCAGCAGTCCTTTTTCAACCTCTGAATCTGATTTCTGCTCAAGTCGCTCAATTTCAGCCAGAAAATACCTGAAATCACAGAAAAACACACAAACTCATAGTAAAGTCCAGAAATGTGAATTTATCATAAAAACTAATGAAAACATCCCTAAAAGTAACTAGATCCTACTAAAAACATACTAAAAACAATGTCAAAAAGCGTATAAATTATCCGCTCATCACCAGTGCTCCCTAACTGGCGTTCAATGCCAGTTTTTTTGCTAGGATGGGTGTTAAACGCCTAGTGAGGACTTCATCACTGGCGTTGAATGCCAGGCTTGCTGCCATTGTGGGCATTGAATGCCCAGTGAAGGATCCTTAACTGGAATTCAACACCTTCCCATTCTCCTCCAATTCGGCTTCTTCATCCATGGTTATGCCCTTGTACTCTTCTCTAGGATTAACCTCAGTGTTACTGGGAAGAGTGTCAGGAGGAATCTCAGGGATCTTTTTGCTCAGTTGACCAACCTGTACCTCCAACTTTCTAATGGAGGACCTTGTTTCATTAATAAAACTATGAGTGGTCTTAGTGAGGCTGGAGACTAGAGTAGTTAAGTCAGAGAGACTCTGCTTAGAGGTCTCCATATTCCCTTGAGAGGATGGGAATGGTGGTCTGTTATTGGACTTATTCTGGTTCCTACCACCTTGATTGAAACCTTGCTGAGGTTTTTGATGATCCTTCCATGATAGGTTAGGATGGTTCTTCCATGAAGGATTGTAAGTGTTTCCATAGGGTTCTCCCATATAATTCACCTCCTCCATGGTGGGTTGATCAGGATCATAAGCTTCTTCTTCAAGAGAAGCTTCTTGATTTCTGCCAGGTGCAGTTTGCATCCCAGTGAGATGTTGAGAGATCATGTTGACCTGTTGGGTCTAGATCTTATTCTGAGCCAGGATGGTATTCAGAGTCTCAAATTTATGAACTCCTTTCTTCTGAGAGATTCCATAGTTTACAAGATTCCTTTCAGAGGTGTACATGAATTGGTTATTTACAACCATCTCAATGAGTTCTCTAGCTTCTGCAGGCATTTTCTTTAAGTGAAGAGATCCATCTGCAGAGCTATCCAAGGAAATCTTGGATATCTCAGACAGGCCATCATAGAACACGCCTATGAGGGACCACTCTGAGAGCATGTCAGGAGGACATCTCCTGATCTGCTACTTGTATTTTTCCCAGGCTACATAAAGGGATTTACCTTCTCTTTGTATGAAGGTTTGAACTTCCACTCTAATCTTGCTCATCCTTTGAGGAGGAAAGAACTTAGCCAAAAAGAATTAACCAGCTTTCCCAAGAATCAAGACTCTCTCTTGGTTGGGCATCTAACCAAAAAACTTAGCTCTATCTCTTAAAGCAAAGGGGAAAAAGCATCAGCTTATAGACTTCAGGATCAACTCAATTAGTCTTTACAGTATCATAGATCTATAAAAATTCTGCTAAGAACTGATGTGGATCTTCCAGTGGAAGTCCATGAAATTTGCAGTTCTGCTGCAGAAGAGAGACTAACTGAGGCTTAAGCTCAAAATTGTTAGCTCCAATGGTAGGTACAACAATGCTTTTGCCATAAAAGTCAGAGGTAGTCATGATGAAGTCACCAAGGACCTTTCTAGGCTCCTCTTGTGGTTCAGCCATGTCCTCAAATTCTTGTTCAAAACTTTCTGAAAGGTCTCTTCCGGAGTGTTGTGCTTTAGCTTGTTGTAAACGCCTCCTTAGAGTCTTCTCAGGTTCAGGATTATGAGTTAAGAGGGGCTCTTTATCCCTGTTTCTAGTCATAAACAAGAAGAAAAGAAAGAAGAGAGACTAAGTGAAGAAGAAGTGAAGAAGTAGAGATGGAAGGAAAATCACAAGAGAGCTTTCTATGCCAATTGGCAAAAAACTCCAAGTGAGATGTGAAGAAAAGAAAAAAGATAAAGAAGTTGAGGTAGACCAAGTGAAGAGATAGGGATAGGAGAGTTTTGAATAATTAGAGATGAGGAGAGAAGAGATATAAATAGAAAAAGTAAATAAGAAATAAAATATTTTTGTTTTTATTTAATTAATTAATTAAATTAAGTTTGCAAAAATTATGTTAATAATTTAAAAAGAATTTAAATTTTAAATGTAAATTTCGAAAAAATAAAAGAGAGAGAAGAGAGAGAAATTTTCAAAAATTGAGAGAGATGAGAGTTAGTTAGGTGGTTTTGAAAAAGAAGTGAGAGAAATAGGAGAAGTATTTTCGAAAATTAAGAATAGAAAAGTTAGTTAGGAGGTTTTGAAAAAGAGAGAAGAGAGAAGAATAGAAGTGATTTTTGAAAATTGAGAGAGGGAAAAGTTAGTTAGGTGGTTTTGAAAAATAAGAGAGAGAATATAAGTTATTAATTAAGAAAAGATAAAAATAAGAAAAATGAAAATAGAGATAAGATAAGAAAAGATTTAAATTTAAAATAAGATAAAAATTAAGATAAGAAAAGATTTTGAAATTAGAATTAGAAATTAGAAAAAGATAAGATATGAAATTAAAAAGATTTGAAATTGATTTTAAAAAGATAAGATTTTGAAATTTGAATTTTGAAAAAGATAAGATAGGATTTTTAAATTTTGAAAAAGATATGATAGGCTTTGAAAGAGATAAGATTTTTGAAAAAGATGTGATTTTTAATTTTGAAAATTTTGATTTTTGAAAACTTGACAACTAAGATAAGATAAGATAAAAATTTGAAATTGAAATCTGAATTTTATTTTAGAATTTTCAAAAAAATGGTTAAAAATTTTGTTAGAAAATATATTCTTTTGATTTTTGAATTTTATGATGAAAGAGAAAAACACAAAAATGACACAAGACTTAAAATTTTTAGATCTAGCACCCTTGTTTTTCAAAAATTTTTGGAGGGAAACACCAAGGGACACCAAACTTAAAAATTTTAAGATCAAAACACATGCAAGACTCAAGAACACCTTGAAGACTCACAAGAACACAATGAACAAAATTTAAAGACTCAAAGAACATAAAAAGAACACTAAACTTAAAATTTTTAGAAAATTAGACACAAATTTTTGAAAATTTGAAGAAAAATAAAAAGAAAACACCAAAAAACTTGACACAAGGTTAAACCAAAGAAAAATTATTTTTGAAAAATTTTTGAAAGGAAGACTCAAAGAACACGAAATTACCAAGAACATAGACACATTCAAAGAACAAAGATTAAACAAACAAAATAAAAATATTTTTGAAAAGATTTTTGTGATTTTCAAAAATTTGAAGAAGAGTAAAATAAAAATAAAAGACTCAAAGACTCAAACCAAGAACACAAATCAAACAAAGAAAAGAAAAATATTTTTGAAAAAGTTTTAGGAAGTTTTCGAAATAAAGATTTGAAGGAAAAGAAAATAAAAGACTTTAATAAAAGTTATACTCTTTCAAAAAACAGAGACTCAACAAGAACATAACAAAGACTGTAACTAATAACACAAATTAAACAAAGAAAAGAAAAATATTTTTGAAAAGGTTTTAAGAATTTTCAAAAATTGAAGAAGAAGAAAACAAAAATTAAAGATTCAATTAAAATAATGTAAAGCAAACTTACATAATCTAAGGAGCAAAACAATCCGGCAGTTTGTCCAAACTCAACAATCCCCGGCAACGGTGCCAAAAACTTGGTGCACGTGTACGCAAACCCCACACTGTTCGTACAGCAGCAGTACCAGCAAGTACACTAGGTCGTCCAAGTAATACTTGAGCGAGTCAGGGTCGATCCTACGAGGATTGTGGCTTGAAGCAAGCAATGGTTGCCTTGTAGGTCTTAGTTAGACAGAATCAGAAGGTTGATAGATTAGAGGAAACTATTCATAATTTGTATTTGTAAAACAAGTGTTTTAAGGGATTTGAATAGAGTTGAGAGTCGGAGTTGCTTTGTCTTTCTGAATGAACTCTGGTATTACTGTCTTCCTTGCTTGTGAATGATCTTCTTCTATGGCAGGCTATAAATGATCAAAGCCATTACCCGTGGTCATTGATCTCCTCTGCTACAGGTCAAACGCCATTGTCAGTGGTCAGTCAATCTGATGGAGGGTGAAGCTCTAGCAAGTCATTCTCTTGGCAATCCTACTTAAAGCGCCACAGACAAGGTCAAATCTTTCAGATCAGAGAGCACTGCTTCTATGGATTCTAGCCTATACCATGGAGACCCTAATCTCCCCAGAAATCGGCTGAACTGGTGTCTCAAGAAGTCTACAACGAAATCGTGGATTAACCGTCTGAGAGATGTATAAACATAATTGTTGGCTCGTGCTTTCCGGCCAAGTATTCACACGAACCCAAGTAGACGTGGGTGTTTGTTAGGCACGTTTGTCTTAATGTGATGAACAGAGCTAATTTTTCAGATCATCCTGCTCACCACGATGAAGATCGGGATATACATCTTAGACATAGATCAAACACAGATCGAAGAAGAAACAAACATACTTTTATTCATTCATAGGACTCAGCAGGGCTCCTCCCCTCAACCTAGGAGGTTTAGAAATTCATACTGAAAGTAAAAATAATACAAAACTCAAAAATAGCATAAAGTTCTCTAATGATTATGAAAAATACACTTTAAATACTAAATAGGTGACTAGTAAGGGTAAAACAGTCTATTTAGTGCAAAAATCCACTTCTGGGGCCCACTTGGTGAGTGTTTGGGATGAGCTTTGATGAAATTCATGTGCTTAGGCTTCCTTGGGCGTTGAACTCCAGTCCTGGTACCTTTTTGAGTGTTGGACTCCAGCTTGGAATCCCTTTTTGGCGCTGGATGCCAGAACTGGTAAGAAAACTGGCGTTGAACACCAGTTTTGGGCCTTCTAATCCAAAGCAAAGTATGGACTATGATATATTGTTGGAAAGCTCTGGAAGTCAGATTTCCATAGCCATTTCAAGCACTCCATTTGGACTCCTATAACTCCAAAAAATCCCTTCCGAGTGCAGGTAGGTCAGATCTGGATAGCATCTGTAGTGCTTTCTCTATCTCTGAATCAGACTTCTGCTCCAGCTCCCCAATTTTAGCCAGAAAATACCTGAAATTGTGCAGAAACACAAAAACTTATAGTAGAATCCAAAAATGTGAATTTAACACTAAAACCTGTAAAAACTTAATAAAAACTAAACAAAAACTATATGAAAATGATATCAAAAAGCATATAAAATATCCGCTCATCAATCATCAATCAGCCTTATGAAACAAACACATATCATAGCTAACATTCTCAAGATTAAATATCAAAATAGAGATAGAATAGAGGCTGCCATTTTTAAAACAGAGTCAGTTAAAACAGAGGTAGCAATTTTTCAGTTCATTTTTCTTCTTTCTTTTAGGCAGCCGTTTTTAGCAGCAATTTTCAATTCATTTTTCTTCTTTCTTTTCTCCCCCTTTTGTCATCAAAGAGGTATCCTGTAGAGAAAACATTAGTAAAAAAACTAAGCAACCATATTATATAATAGTCTAGGTTTATTACATTCATCCAAAATAAGCAATTTTTAAGAAACGCATTGTCTAAAAAGCCAGAAAATATTAAAGCAAAGTTCCAACAAACTGAAGTCCAGAATCTAAGTTCAACAACAAACTATCAAGCATTCATCAGCAGCAGCAGCAAGGGACAAAACCTAAGCATTAGAATCCTCTTCTTCAGTGCCCAAGATGTCTTCTTCTCTCTTGGACAGTACTTGATCTTCATCCATTGAATCAAGGTGCTTCAAAAGTACCTTAATCCTATCTTGGGATTTAATGAAAGATTTCTCAGTTTGAATTGCAATATTTTGAGTTTGTTTGCTTGATTGGACCATCTGTTTGGTCATAGACACAAACTCTTGAAGGACATCTTTGATTACACCAATAATCAAGTACTTATGGGAGTCAAAAGTACAATCTATTGAAGGTGAGAGAAGGCTTTCATCTTCACTTTCATCCAAAACGGGATCCTTAGAGATCTTAGGACCCTTGCTTTTGGTTTGTTTTGTTGCACCACAACTTTTTAGTGAGGACACTTTGTTTTCTACAGGCTCATTACTCATATCAATTGAAAAATATTCAAAAATGAAGTCAGAAACATTCCATAAGGCACAGAAACATTTTTGTCACTTTGAACACAGTCAAGCATATGACGGATCATAAGATAAGCAAATAAAATAGGAGCAAGATTCAGAATTGCATACAACACTAAGATATCACAGATGGTAACTTTCTAGTATGATCCACTTTGGGGAAGAATTATGTGAGTGATGATTCGGTGGAGTTGGTCTCTAATAGGACCTAGAGCCTTATGAGTGGGAATCATACCATCCATAAGTGAAAATTTTTCACAAATGCTAGCCAAGGCATCCTGATGAGAGATACCTAGATGGTCATCCCACTTTTCAAAATTGTATGCTCTCACTCTGATGTCTTCAGAACCGAGGGCATCACTAATAGTCTCCTTATTCAAAACAATTTGACAACCCTTGACATAAGAGTGAATTTTTCCCTCATGAAAAAGTAAGTTGGCATAAAATCTCTAACCAAATTTGGATATACTGGTTTTTGAATCTTGAAAATGATTTCCCATTTCAAAAGATGAAAGTTAACTTTGAAATCAATTCCTTTTTTGGCCAGAGCCTCAAGGTCAACAACAAAAGTATAACAGATAATACGGTTTGAAATGACTTATTTGTGAAATTCATAATCCATACAAAAAGAGAAGCAGAGAGGATCATAGTGAGAGTGAGATGGTTTACCGAATTTGGTTTTTAGTCAAGGGAGTCAATGTTAGGAGGTTTCCTGGTAGGCTTGAGAACAGGTCTTTTGGAGCCCTTGGAAGGACGGCTTGAAAGAACGGAACGACCTAAAGGATGAGGGGTAGAGCACGAAGGAGGAGAAGGTGGATGATCTTCTTCATGCATGGGACCCTTTCCTTTTCCTCCCTTAGCCTGAGATGACTCGGCCCTCTTCTGTGCTGAGAAAGCCCTAAGATGAATGGTTTTTCTTAAGATAGATTCTATCGGTTGAGCTGATTGAGAAGAAGATGAGTGAGAATGAATATGTATGTGAGTGTGTGATTGAGGTTGCTTTGAATGAGGGGGGTTGCAAAGAGGTATATAGGTGCCAATGCCTCTTCTAGTAGAAATCTTATTTCTCAAAAGGAAGAAGAAAAGAGTGAATAGAAGGAAGAGAGAACAGCATAGTGGAGTAGTGATAAACCAAAATTTTATGTTTTATCTTGTATTGAATTTGGTAGATTTTGTCAACTTCTTCCACATTTATTCACTAAAATAGCATAGTTTTGTGAATCTCTCCTAATTTGTGCTTAAAAGTAAAAACATGCTTTTAACCTTTTAATTTGCTAATTTTAATTCACTTTAATTCCATTTGATGCCTTGATGTGTTTGTTGAGTGATTTTAGGCTTAGAAGGCAAGTATGGATTGAAGAAATGAAGAAAAAGCATATAAAAGTGGAGAATTCATGAAGAATGAAGATTTAGTGGAATTCATGGCCACGCGTACGCATGCCTCACACGTACGCGTGACACTTGGCACGTGACCAACTTAAAGAAAATGTGGCTGGCGATTTTGAGCTCATCCAAGCCCAAATCCAAATCATTTCTGAAGTATTTCATGGAATTCTCAAGGAGGAACAAGGGGAGAGCAATTAGATTTAGTTTAAAACCATGTTTTAGGGTATTTTTTAGAGAGAGAAGCTCTCTCTTCTCTCTAGAATTAGGGTAGATTAGATTAAATTTCTCTTAGATTTATGTTTCGATCTTGCTTTAATTTAGTTTTCATTGCAATTTCTTGTCACTACATCCTTGCTTTCTTAGTTTTACTTGTTATTTCTTGTATTTGGTTACTTTTATGTTATTGAACTCTTGTTGATTTTCATTTTCTTTAATGCAATTGATGCCTTTTTATGTTTCTTATTGTTTAATTGAGTTGTCATTGTTACTTTCTTGCATTTGATAATCTTAGATTTTATGAACTCTGGCTATTTACTATGCTTTCCTTTTATACCTTCCAAGTGTTGATAAAATTCTTGGTTGGGTTTTAAAGTAGATTTTTGTATTCTTGTCTTGGATTGGTAATTTAGAGACTCTTGAATTGTCAAAATCTCTTGTTGATTGGTAATTGAAGATTGCTAGTCAGCTTGAACTTCCTTAAATCTAGTCTTTCACTATGAGTTGACTAGGACTTGTAAAATGAAGTTAATTGTATTCACTTAACTTTCCTTCATTTGTTAGAGGTTAACTAAGTGAGAGCAATTTACACATACCATCACAATTGAGGATGATAATGAGGATAGGAATTTAATTTCTCAACCCTTGTCAAGACCTTTCTTAGTTGTTAGCTTACTTTCTTGCAATTTACATTTTCCGTTCATCATTCAAAAACTCCAAAAATATCTCATAACCAATAATATGCACACTTCCCTGAAAACCAAAGTTGAGCCCACAAACATTTTCCTAGTAATTTGAATTGAATTATTTTCCTAGTTTTTATCATGTCTTTTATATTTGCCCACCAAATGTTTGAGGAAATGTCACCCATGATCATGGAGTAGATTTCCTTGCTTGGTTTGAGGTTGAGTAATTGGAGCCACTTGAATTGTTATATTCAAGTGTTGATTGGTAATTGAAGGTTGCTAATTAGCTTGAAACTCACCAACTCTAGTTCTTCTCTATGAAGTGACTAGGACTTGTGAGCTAAATTTAATTGTGTTCACTTGACTTTCCTTCAATTGTTAGAGAATAACTAAGTGAGAGCAATGAGCTTTTACCATCACACTTGGGAAAGATAATGAGGATAGAAATTCTGATTCTCACCCCTAACTAAGGCCTTTTATATTGATTAATTATCAACTCTTGCTAGTTATCTATTGCTCTAATTTCTAGTTATTTATTTTTCTTGTTCTCAACTTCGAAAATTCCAAGAAAAATCCTAACCAATAATCTGCATCTTGTGTCAACTCCTAGGGAGAACGACCCGGGATTCTACTCCGGATTATTGATTTTATTTGTGACACACATTTTAACTTTGACAAGCAGAAATCTCGTCAGTTGAGACTATACTCTGCAATGTTGATTCAGAAAACTACTTTTGGTAATTTTCGACCGACATTTATCCACTTATCAAGTTTTTGGTGCCGTTGCCGGGGAATTGCAAATGTGTGCCTTATTATTGGTTATTGTATATATTCTGAATATGTTCGCCTTTTGCTTCTTTGTTAGTTTTAGGACTTTGTTTGCTTATTTTGTCAGCTTTTATTTTTATTTTCTATTGCTATCATGAATTCTCATCCTTTTGGCTATGAGTGTCGTTATAACTATGTTGTAGGAAATGGAAATTACAATGAGAACATGCATCAAGGATGGGACAATCAAAGGTGGGAGGAGCCTTGATGAGCGACCAAAAGCATGGGTTTGGATTTTCGCACTAAAAAAAATAGGATTAACGTTGCAAGTATAGTCCAAACCCAACCATTGATCATCAATCAAATTATAATCCTAAAAATGTCATACAATACAAAACAAATATTATAACCGAGAGTATTTAGACTCCCGGGTCGTCTTTCCTAGGAACTAATGCCAACAAGTGCATACAATTTTGGTTGTAAGAGAGCAAAGGGGATGAGTTATGGAATCCCTTCCTTGCCATAACCACAACTATGATAATTATGATGGATTAATCTCACTAAGTCAACCCTTAACATCAAAGGATAAGTCAAGTGAGCATAATTGTTATTAATGCATAATTCCTAACTAAATTACCAAATTAATTGGTAAAAAACTAGCATAGGGAAAACAATAACAACTAACAACCCAAGAATTATCACTAAATGTTGGACATTATAGCTCTAGTAATCCATACACTCATTTCTCCTAAGCCAAGGGGTGGAAATTATCCCATAATCAAAATTGGCATTTCATCAAACACCTAATATACATAATCATAAAATACGGCAAAATTGAGAAAATAATGAAAGCTATGAACCACAAATGATAACAAGCAACCAAAGCAACTCAACAAACATAAAATAAGCATCAAATATCAAATTCAACAACTAGAAATCCAAAATTGCAAACTATGCATATATTGATAAGAGAAATTGAAATAGATAAAAGTGTAGAACAAGTAATGTAATTAAAAGAGAAATTAAAGAAATACTTACAATGCAATTGCTAGAATCCAAAATCAAACTTGAAGTATAAAATTCTACAAACCCTAATTAAAATCGTAAGAGAGAATTACCTAATCTACACTACTCTTACTCCTACTATGAGTTTCTACCCTACAAATAAGCTCCCTTTCATATGACATGAAGTTCCCTTCATATAGCACTTGTTTCATCCTCCAAGCCTTCAGAAATGCACAAGAAAGCCCAAAAAATTGCCACCAACGTGCTGCATTAATAAAGTCACGTGACTGCAGTGACGCGTACGCGTGGGTCACGCGTACGCATCGTTTGGCAAAATACACTCCCACGTGTACGCGTGGGACACGCGTACACGTCGCCAAAATTGCGCGCGTGTGTGTACACACGCATCACTGTGTGCATGCACAGAAGCTGAATCTTCCAAAACTTCATTTCTTCATGCTTTCTCCCTTTTGTTCATGCTTTTCCATCAGTTTTTCCATCCATATTAGCCTTGTAAACCTGAAATTACTCATCAAACACATCAAGGCACCCAATGGAATGAAAGAGGAATTAAATTAAGCACAAAATAGCATGTTTTCATAATTAAGCTCAATTTAGGGAGAAAACACAAAAGCATGCTATTCAGATGAATAAATGTGGGTTTATCTGATAAAATCCACTCAAATCAAATCAAAATATAACGGAAAATATGGATTCATCAAGCCTCAAGTATATGATCGAATCCTTGGTGCACGAAATTGCGATCTCAGGCAACGGCGCCAAAAACTCTGTACGCACGTCTTAATAAATCATTTTTCATTCACAACTTCGATACAACTAACCAGCAAGTGCACTGGGTCATCCAAGTAATAAACCTTACGTGAGTAACGGTCGATCCCACAGAGATTGTTGGTATGAAGCAAGCTATGGTCATCTTGTAAATCTCAGTCAGGCGGATAATAATTGATTATGGAGTTTTCGAAAATAAATAATAAATAGACAAAAAATAAAGATAGAAATACTTATGTATATCATTGGTGAGAATTTCAGATAAGTGTATGGAGATGCGTTCATCCCTCTGAACTTCTGCTTTCCTGCTGTCTTCATCCAATCAGTCTTACTCCTTTCCATGGCTGGCTTTATGTAAGGACATCACCATTGTCAATGGCTACTTTTCATCCTCTCTGTGAAAATGGTCCGATGCGCTGTCACTGCATGGCTAATCATCTGGAGGCATCACCGTGGTCAATGGCTGCATTCTATCCTCTTGTGAAAATGGTCCAAATGCTCTGTCATAGCACGGCTAATCATCTGAGGTTCTCGATCATACTGGAATAGGATTTACCCTCCTTTTGCGTCTGTCACTACGCCCAGCACTCGCGAGTTTGAAGTTCGTCACAGTCATTCAATCCCAGAATCCTACTTGAAATACCACAAATAAGGTTTAGACTTTCCGGATTCTCATGAATGCCGCCATCAATCTAGCTTATACCACGAAGATTCTGATTAAGAGATCCAAGAGACACTCATTCAATCTAAGGTGGAACGGAAGTGGTTGTCAGGCACGCGTTCGTGGGGAATGATGATGATTGTCACGTTCATCACATTCATATTAAAGTGCGAATGAATATTTTAGAAGCGGAATAAGTTGAATTGAATAGAGAAACAGTAGTACTTTGCATTAATTCATGAGGAACAGCAGAGCTCTACACCTTAATCTATGGAGTGCAGAAACTCTACCGTTTGAAAATACATAAGTGAAAGGTTCAGGCATGGCCGAATGGCCAGCCCCCATTATCTAAGAACTAGATGTCTCAAGATGATCCGAAGATCATAAGATGTCTAATACAATAGTAAAAAGTCCTATTTATACTAAACTAGCTACTAGGGTTTACATAAGTAAGTAATTGATGCATAAATCCACTTCCGGGGCCCACTTGGTGTGTGCTTGGGCTGAGCTTGAATGTTACACGTGCAGAGGCTCTTTCTGGAGTTGAACGCCAAGTTGTAACGTGTTTTTGGCGTTCAACTCTGGTTCGTGACGTGTTTCTGGCATTTAACTCCAGACAACAGCGTAGAACTGGCGTTCAACGCCCTTTTGCATCATCTAAACTCGGCCAAAGTATAAACTATTATATATTACAGGAAATCCCTGGATGTCTACTTTCCAACGCAATTGGAAGCGCGCCATTTTGAGTTCTGTAGCTCCAGAAAATTTATTTTGAGTGTAGGGAGGTCAGAATCTAACAACATCAGCAATCCTTCTTCAACCTCTGAATCTGATTTTTGCTCAAGTCCCTCAATTTCAGCCAGAAAATACCTAAAATCACAGAAAAACACACAAACTCATAGTAAAGTCCAAAAATGTAAATTTAACATAAAAACTAATGAAAACATCCCTAAAAGTAACTAGATTCTACTAAAAACATACTAAAAACAATGCCAAAAAGCGTATAAATTATCCGCTCATCACAACACCAAACTTAAATTGTTGCTTGTCCCCAAGCAACTGAAAATCAAGTAGGATAAAAAGAAGAGAATATGCTATAAATTCCAAACTATCAATGAAACATAGCTCCAATCAGATGAGCGGGACTTGTAGCTTTTTGCCTCTTGAATAGTTTTGGCATCTCGCTTTATCCATTGAAGTTCAGAATAATTGGCATCTATAGGAACTCAGAGTTCAGATAGTGTTATTGATTCTCCTAGTTCAGTATGTTGATTCTTGAACATAGCTACTTTATGAGTCTTGGCCGTGGCCCTAAGCACTTTGTTTTCCAGTATTACCACCGGATACATAAATGCCATAGACACATAACTGGGTGAACCCTTTCAGATTGTGACTCAGCTTTGCTAAAGTCCCCAATTAGAGGTGTCCAGGGTTCTTAAGCACACTCTTCTTTTGCTTTGGACCTTGACTTTAACCGCTCAGTCTCAAGTTTTCACTTGACACCTTCACGCCACAAGCACATGGTTAGGGACAGCTTGGTTTAGCCGCTTAGGCCAGGATTTTATTCCTTTAGGCCCTCCTATCCACTGATGCTCAAAGCCTTGGGATCCTTTTTATTTACCCTTGCCTTTTGGTTTTAAGGGTTATTGGCTTTTTGCTCTTGCCTTTTGGTTTTAAGAGCTTTTGGCTTTTTCTGCTTGCTTTTTCTTTTTCCCATTTTTTTTCGCTATTTTTTTCTGCAAGCTTTGTTCTTTGCTGCTTTTTCTTGCTTCAAGAATCATTTTTATGATTTTTCAGATTATCAAATAACATGTCTCCTTGTCATCATTCTTTCAAGAGCCAACATATTTAACATTCTTAAACAACAACTTCAAAAGACATATGCACTGTTCAAGCATTCATTCAGAAAACAAAAAGTATTGTCACCACATCAATATAATTAAACTAAGTTCAAGGATAAATTCGAAACTCATGTACTTCTTGTTCTTTTGAATTAAAAACATTTTTCATTTAAGAGAGGTGATGGATTCATAGGACATTCATAACCTTAAGACAAAGTTACTAAATACTAATGATCATGTAATAAGACACTAACATAGATAAGCATTTAATCATAAAGAAAACGAAAAACAGAGAATGAAAGAACAAGGAATGAGTCCACCTTAGTGATGGTGGCGTTTCCTTTTTGAGGAACCAATGATGTCCTTGAGCTCTTCTATGTCTCTTCCTTGTATTTGTTGCTCCTCCCTCATTGCTTTTTGATCTTCTCTAATCTCATGAAGGATGATGGAGTGCTCTTGATGTTCCACCCTTAGTTGTCCCATGTTGGAACTTAATTCTCCTAGGGAGGTGTTGATTTGCTCCCAATAGTTTTGTGGAGGAAAATACATTTGAGGCATCTCCGGGATCTCATGGTGATGAGCTTCATGCGTCTCTTGAGATCCGTGAATGGGCTCTCTTGTTTGCTCCATCCTTTTCTTAGTGATGGGCTTTTCTTCCTCAATGGGAATGTCTCCTTTTATGTCAATCCCAGCTGAATTGCATAGATGGCAAATGAGGTGAGGAAAAGCTAACCTTGCCATAGTGGAGGACTTGTCAGCCACCTTGTAGAGTTCTTGAGGTATAATCTCATGAACCTCCACCTCTTCTCCAATCATGATGCTATGGATCATGATGGCCCGGTCTATAGTAACTTCAGACCGGTTGCTAGTGGGAATGATTGAGCGTTGAATGAACTCCAACCATCCTCTAGCTACAGGCTTAAGGTCCAGTCTTCTCAGTTGAACCGGTTTGCCTTTTGAGTCAATCTTCCATTGAGCTCCTTCCACACATATGTCCATGAGGACTTGGTCCAACCTTTGATCAAAGTTGACTCTCCTTGTGTAGGGGCGTGCGTTCTCTTCCATCATTGGCAAGTTGAACGCCAACCTTACATTTTCCAGACTAAAATCTAAGTAATTCCCCCGAACCATAGTGAGATAATTCTTTGGGTTCGGGTTCTTACTTTGATCATGGTTCCTAGTGATCCATGCATTAGCATAGAACTCTTGAACCATTAGAATTCCGACTTGTTGGGTGGGGTTTGTTAGAACTTCCCAACCTCTTCTATGGATCTCATGTCGGATCTCCAGATACTCATTTCTCTTGAGTTTGAAAGGGACCTCGGGGATCACCTTCTTCTTGGCCATAACATCATAGAAGTGGTCTTGATGAGCTTTGGAGATGAATCTTTCCATCTCCCATGACTCGGAGGTGGAAGCTTTTGTCTTCCCTTTTCTAGAGGATTCTCCGGTCTTGGGTGCCATCAATGGTAATGGAAAAATAAAAAGCTTATGCTTTTACCACACCAAACTTAGAATATTGCTCGCCCTCGAGCAAGAGAAGAAAGAATAGATGAAGAAGAAGAAGAAAATATAGAGGAGAGGAGGGAGAGGTGTATTCGGCCAAGAAGGGGAAGAGAGGGTTGTGTTGTGTGAAAATAAGGAAGAATGGAGGGCTATATATAGGGAAGGGGGGGTAAGGTGTGGGTTTTGGGTGGGAAATTGATTTTGAATTTTGAAGGTAGGTGGAGTTTATGAGGTAGGTTTATAGGGAATAGTGGATGGATGTGAGTGGTGAAGTGGTGATAGGGAAGAGAGATTGAGGTGATTGGTGAAGAGTTTTGGGGAAGAGTGTTTATTGGGAAGAGAGGATGAACATTGAGAAGAGGGAAGAGAGTGAGTGGTGGTAGGTGGGAATCCTGTGGGGTCCACAGATGCTGAGTTGATCCTGTGGGGTCCACAGATCTTGAGGTGTCAAGGATTTGCATCCTTGCACCCATTAGGCATGTAAAATGCCTTTGCATGCAATTCTGGCATTTAAACACCGAATTGATGCTTGTTCTGGGCGTTCAACACCCAGATGCAGCATATTTCTGGCGTTGAACGCCAGCCAGATGCTTGTTTCTGGCATTCAGCGCGAGCTCTTCTTCACTGTACATTTCTGGCGTCTGAATGCCAGGATGCTGCTTGTTTCTGGCGTTCAACGCCAGAAACATGCTCTGTTCTGGCGTTGAACGCCAGACAGATGCTCCTTACTGGCGTTTAAACGCCAGTGAGATCCTCCTCCAGGGTGTGATTTTTCTTCTGCTGTTTTTGATTCCATTTTCAATTTTTATATTTATTTTGTGACTCCACATGATCATGAACCTAATAAAACATGAAAAACAATAAAAATAAAAATAAAATTAGATAAATAAAAATTGGGTTGCCTCCCAACAAGCGCTTCTTTAATGTCAATAGCTTGACAGTGGGCTCTCATGGAGCCTCACAGATGTTTAGAGCATTGTTGAGACTCCCCAACACCAAACTTAGAGTTTGGATATGGGAGTTCAACACCAAACTTAGAGTTTGGTTGTGGCCTCCCAACACCAAACTTAGAATTTGACTGTGGGGGCACTGGTTGACTCTGTTTTGAGAGAAGCTTACTGTGCCTCTTTTCCATGTTTACAGAAGGATGACCTTGAGTTTTAAACACAAGGGAGTCCTCATTCAATTGAAGGACTAGTTCACCTCTGTCAACATCAATCACAGCTCTTGCTGTGGCTAGGAAGGGTCTTCCAAGGATGATGGATTCATCCTCATCCTTCCCAGTATCAAGGATTATGAAATCAGTAGGGATGCAAAGGCTTTCAACCTTTACTAACATGTCCTCTACTTGTCCATAAGCCTGTTTTCTTGAGTTGTCTGCCATCTCTAAAGAGATTTTAGCAGCTTGCACCCCAAAGATTCCCAGTTTCTCTATTACAAATAGGGGCATGAGGTTTATCCCTGAACCAAGGTCACACAGAGCCTTTTCAAAGATCATGGTGCCTATGGTACAAGGTATTAGAAACTTTCCAGGATCCTGTTTCTTCTGAGGCAATGTCAGTTGATCCAGATCACTCAGTTCATTGGTGAACAAGGGAGTTCAGCTTCCCAAGTCTCAATACCAAATAATTTGGCATTCAGCTTCATGATTGCACCAAGGTACTTGGTAACTTGCTCCTCAGTAACATCCTCATTCTCTTCAGAAGAGGAATACTCATCAGAGCTCATGAATGGCATATGGAGGTTTAATGGAATCTCTATGGTCTCTAGTTGAGTCTCAGATTCCTTTGGTTCCTCAGAGGGAAACTCCTTATTGATCACTGGACGTCCCAGGAGGTCTTCCTCCTTGGGATTCACGTCCTCCCCTTATTCCTTGGATTCGGCCATGATGGTCATATCAATGGCCTTGCACTCTCCTTTTGGATTTTCTTCTGTATTGCTTGGGAGAGTACTAGGAGGGGTTTCAGTGATCTTCTTACTCAGCTGGCCCACTTGTGCTTCCAAATTTCTAATGGAGGACCTTGTTTCATTCATGAAACTCACAGTGGCCTTAGATAGATCAGAGACTAAGTTTGCTAAATTAGAGGTATTTTGTTCAGAGTTCTCTGTCTGTTGATGAGTGGATGATGGAAAAGGCTTGCTATTGCTGAACCTGTTTCTTCCACCATTATTAAAGCCTTGTTGAGACTTTTGTTGATCCTTCCATGAGAGATTTGGGTGATTTCTCCATGAGGGATTATAGGTGTTTCCATATGGTTCACCCATGTAATTTACCTCTACTATTGCAGGGTTCTCAGGATCATAAGCTTCTTCTTCAGAAGATGCCTCTTGAGTACTGTTGGATGCAGCTTGCATTCCATTCAGACTCTGAGAAATCATATTGACTTGCTGAGTCAATATTTTATTCTGGGCCAATATGGCATTCAGAGTATTAATTTCAAGAATTCCCTTCTTCTGAGGCGTCCCATTACTCACAGGATTCCTCTCAGAGGTGTACATGAACTGGTTATTAGCGACCATGTCAATGAGTTCTTGAGCTTCTGCAGGCGTTTTCTTTAGGTGAATGGATCCACCTGCAGAAGTATCCAATGACATCTTAGCTAATTCAGACAGACCATCATAAAATATATCCAGGATGGTCCATTCTGAAAGCATGTCAGAAGGACACTTTTTGGTCAGTTCCTTGTATCTCTCCCAAGCTTCATAGAGGGATTCACCTTCTTTCTGTCTGAAGGTTTGAACATCCACTCTAAGCTTACTCAGCTTTTGAGGAGGAAAGAACTTGGCTAAGAAAGCCTTGACTAGCTTATCCCAAGAGTTCAGGCTATCTTTGGGTTGAGAGTCCAACCACACTCTAGCTCTGTCTCTTACAGCAAAGGGGAAAAGCATGAGCCTGTAGACTTCAGGATCTACTCCATTAGTCTTAACAGTATCACAGATTTGCAAGAATTAAGTTAAGAACTAAAAGGGATCTTCAGATGGAAGTCCATGAAACTTGCAGTTCTGCTGCATCAGAGAAACTAATTGAGGTTTCAGCTCAAAATTGTTTGCTCCAATGGTAGGGATGGAGATGCTTCTTCCATGTAAATTGGAATTAGGTGCAGTAAAGTCATCAAGCATCCTCCTTGCATTATTATTATTTTCGGCTGCCATCTCCTCTTTTTGTTCGAAAATTTCTGAAAGGTGCTTGCTGGATTGTTGTAATTTAGCTTCTCTTAGTTTTCTCTTCAGAGTCCTTTCAGGTTCTGGATCTGCTTCAACAAGAATATTCTTGTCCTTGCTCCTGCTCATATGAAAAAGAGGGAATAGAAAAATAATAATAGGGATCCTTTTTACCACAGTATAGAGGTCCCTGTGTGAGTAGAAGAAAAGAAGAGTAGAAGAAAAGAATGTAAGGTAAGGAAAGAAACATAAGGGTGAGGAGAGCAGAGATGTGAGATGAAGAGAAGTGTTAGTAGATGAATAAATAAATAGAAGGAGATGAGAGAGAAAGAGAATTTTCGAAAATTATTTTTGAAAAATGGTTAGTGATTTTCGAAATTAGTTTTTGAAAAAGGTTAGTAATTTTCGAAAATTAGGAATAAAATTAAAATAAAAAATTAAAATAATTAGTTAATTAAAAAGAATTTTTGAAAAAGAGGGAGATATTTTCGAAAATTAGAGAGAGAGAGTTAGTTAGGTAGTTTTGAAAAAGATAAGAAACAAACAAAAAGTTAGTTAGCTAGTTGAAACAAATTTGAAAATCAATTTTGAAAAGATAAGAAGATAAGAAGTTAGAAAAGATATTTTAAAATCAAATTTTTGAAAAAGATATGATTTTGAAAAAGATAAGATAAAAAGATATTTTTGAAAAGATATGATTGAAATTAGTTTTGAAAAAGATTTGAATTTTAAAATCACAATTAATGACTTGATTCACAAGAAATCATAAGATATGATTCTAGAACTTAAAGTTTGAATCTTTCTTAACAAGTAAGTAACAAACTTGAAATTTTTGAATCAAAACATTAATTAATGAGAATATTTTCGAAAATTATAAGATAAAATTAAGAAAAGATTTTTGAAAAATATTTTTAAAATTTTCGAAAATAAATAAGAAGAATGAAAAAGATTTGATTTTTGAAAAAGATTTTGAAAAAGATAAGATTTTTAAATTGAAAATTCGATTTGACTCATAAGAAACAACTAAATTTTAAAAATTTTTGAAAAAGTCAACTCAAATTTTCGAATTTATGAGAAGAAAAAAAAGGAAAATATATTTTTTATTTTTAAAATTTTTTTTATGATGAGAGAGAAAAACATGAAAAAGACTCAATGCATGAAAATTTTGGATCAAAACAATGAATGCATGCAAGAATGCTATGAATGTCAAGATGAACACCAAGAACACTTTGAAGATCATGATGAACATCAAGAACATATTTTTGAAAAATTTTCAATGCAAAGAAAACATGCAAGACACCAAACTTAGAAATCTTTAATGCTTAGACACTAAGAATTCAAGAATGCATATGAAAAACACCATACAACACAAAACAATATAATATGAAGATCAATCAAGAAGGTTTTATCAAGAACAACTTGAAGATCATGATGAATGCAATGCATGAATGCATTTTTTCGAAAAGTGCAAATGGAGATGCAATTGACACCAAACTTACAATTGACTCAAGACTCAAACAAGAAACACAAAATATTTTTGATTTTTATGATTTTATTAATTTTTTTGGATTTTTCGAAAATTATTGTGAAAAAGAAAAATAAGGATTCCAAAATTTTTAATATGAATTCCAAGAATCGTGTACTCTTAGTCTAAAGCTCTAATCTGAGGGTTAGGCATGGCTTACTAGCCAGCCAAGCTTTAGAAGATATTTATACTTTCCATGTATAGAGCAACTAAGTGTGTGAAGATCAACAAGTTCTTGGGATGATAAGTTGAAACCCCAGTCCAAAAGATTAGACATGGCTTACAGCCAGCCAACAAATCATTATGAAACACTAGAATTCATTCTTAAAAATTCTGAAGAAAAATATATTTTAGAAAACATTTATTTTAAAATTTTTTTTTTTCGAAAACAAAGGAGAAATTTTTGAAAATTTTTTTGAAAATATTTTTTTTTGAAAAATTTTTGAAAATAAAACAAAAAGAAAATTACCTAATCTGAGCAACAAGATGAACCGTCAGTTGTCCAAACTCGAACAATCCCCGGCAACGGCGCCAAAAACTTGGTGCACGAAATTGTGATCTCAGGCAACGGCGCCAAAAACTCTGTACGCACGTCTTAATAAATCGTTTTTCATTCACAACTTTGATACAACTAACCAGCAAGTGCACTGGGTCGTCCAAGTAATAAACCTTACGTGAGTAAGGGTCGATCCCACGGAGATTGTTGGTATGAAGCAAGCTATGGTCATCTTGTAAATCTCAGTCAGGCGGATAATAATTGATTATGGAGTTTTCGAAAATAAATAATAAATAGTCAGAAAATAAAGATAGAAATATTTATGTATATCATTGGTGAGAATTTCAGATAAGTGTATGGAGATGCGTTCATCCCTCTGAACTTCTACTTTCCTGCTGTCTTCATCCAATCAGTCTTACTCCTTTCCATGGCTGGCTTTATGTAAGGACATCACCATTGTCAATGACTACTTTTCATCCTCTCTGTGAAAATGGTCCGATGCGCTGTCACTGCATTGCTAATCATCTGGAGGCATCACCGTGGTCAATGGCTGCATCCTATCCTCTTGTGAAAATGGTCCAAATGCTCTGTCACAGCACGGCTAATCATCTGAGGTTCTCGATCATACTGGAATAGGATTCACCCTCCTTTTGCGTCTATCACTACGCCCAGCACTCGTGAGTTTGAAGTTCGTCACAGTCATTCAATCCCAGAATCCTACTCGGAATACCACAGACAAGGTTTAGACTTTCCGGATTCTCATGAATGCCGCCATCAATCTAGCTTATACCACGAAGATTCTGATTAAGAGATCCAAAAGACACTCATTCAATCTAAGGTGGAACGGAAGTGGTTGTTAGGCACGCGTTCGTGGGAGAATGATGATGATTTTCACGTTCATCACAATCATATTGAAGTGCGAATGAATATCTTAGAAGCGGAATAAGTTGAATTGAATAGAGAAATAGTAGTACTTTGCATTAATTCATGAGGAACAGCAGAGCTCCACACCTTAGTCAATAGAGTGCAGAAACTCTACCGTTTGAAAATACATAAGTGAAAGGTTCAAGCATGGCCGAATGGCCAGCCCCCATTATCTAAGAACTAGACGTCCCAAGATGATCCGAAGATCATAAGATGTCTAATACAATAGTAAAAAGTCCTATTTATACTAAACTAGCTACTAGGATTTACATAAGTAAGTAATTGATGCATAAATCCACTTCCGGGGCCCACTTGGTGTGTGCTTGGGCTGAGCTTAAATGTTACACGTGCAGAGGCTCTTTCTGGAGTTGAACGCCAAGTTGTAACGTATTTTTGGCGTTCAACTCTGGTTCGTGACGTGTTTCTGGAGTTTAACTCCAGACAGCAGCGTAGAACTGGCGTTCAACGCCCTTTTGCATCATCTAAACTCGGCTAAAGTATAGACTATTATATAATTTTGGAAAGCCCTGGATGTCTACTTTCCAACGCAATTGAAAGCGCGCCATTTTGAGTTCTGTAGCTCCAGAAAATTCATTTTGAGTGCAGGGATGTCAGAATCCAACAGTATCAGCAGTCCTTCTTCAACCTCTGAATCTGATTTTTGCTCAAGTCCCTCAATTTCAGCCAGAAAATACCTGAAATCACAGAAAAACACACAAACTCATAGTAAAGTCCAGAAATGTGAATTTAACATAAAAACTAATGAAAACATCCCTAAAAGTAACTAGATTCTACTAAAAACATACTAAAAACAATGCCAAAAAGCGTATTAATTATCCGCTCATCAATCCTCATGGCAACAACCTCCTCCGGCAAACTATGAGCAAGAGCCATTCCAAGATGCATATCAATCCGATGGCTATCGTGGACCTCCTTGTGATTACCAACAACCTCCACCATATGCCTATGAACCTCCTCCACAACATAGTTCTCAACCTACCTCACAAGCCACATTCTACCAAGCACCATGCTATGATCCATATCCCTCATGCAACCAATCACCTTTACCTTATCCTTGTAATCACTATGAAAGAAAACCTATAGAATGACCGACATTCCAACACAATTACTCTCAAGAACCACTATTCTCACATATACCACCTCAATACCCCTACCAAGATGAACCACCTTCCTATCATAAACCCTTCCTTCCAAGTAATGAACCCTCATATCCACTCCAGTCTCCAATGGATGACACCATTGGTCTTATTCTTCAAGGGCAAAGAGAGATGCAAAGGACGGCACTAGAATTTATGGCTACCTTGACCGAGGTAGTAAATAATTTACCCTCCCTACGTTTGGACACTCAAGGAACTCCCATGGCTCCATGTAGAGAATCTAATAAATAACAAAGCATCAGAGAGAGATTAGAGACTCCGGTGGAAACCAAGGAATGGGACTTTGTACTAGAGCAAGTGGAGGAAGCCGTAATGGTTGAAGCGGAAGAAGTAGTTGAACACTTAGGAGATGCGAAACCTCTAGAGGAATCCCAAGTCATAAAGCCTCCTTCCAAGAAGTTTGAATTTGATGTTGAGAATGGTGTACAACCTCCAAAGCGTATCATGGTGGAAGACTTTGAGGAGGTTGATCAAGAGATGGATTCAATAATTGATGAATTTCTATCTACAATTGAATCCTCCCCCATTGGACTTGAAAAAGAGGTTAAGGAAGATGGTGTACAACCTCCAAGACCCTTGGTAAATGATGAAGAAGATATTGAATTGGAAGAAAGCTACTAAGAGAAAGAGGTTGAAGTTGACGAAGCTTGTCCAGAGGTGGAAATCATCAAAGAGGAGTCAAAGGGAGTGAAGCCTACATTGGCAAGGCCATTGGAGACACCTCTTCCCAAGCCATCACCACCCATCCTTTCATTCAAGTGGGTAAATCTCTTCTCCTTAAGCTTTAATTTCTCGCTTGAATACGGTTTACTTGAAATGGATGGTCAACTTAGAGCTCTTTGTGGAATGCAAAGCAAGAAGAAGTTGGTTAGTGGTTGGCACCATAATTTAAGGTTCATTATGGTTGAGTCATCAAAGTCTAAGTGCATGGGTTGTTGTGGTGCTCAAATTCTTAAATCTAGGAGTATAGTTTGGTGCCTAAAGGAGAATTATAAGAGCTTGTCACCCGATTGGAATTGTAATGATCAACTTGAAGATGGGTGTAAGAACAATGTCTGGGATCCCGGCATACAAGAGGATTAACTTTGGGAGCCCTTAGCTTGTGTGGAACTTCATCAAAGCTTGGAGCTATTAAATTTGAACTTTGACACTTATTGGAAGTCCAAGCATTGGTGGGAGTTCAAGGATGAGTACAAGCACAAGCCACCATAACAAGGAGCTCACCAAAATGTCCAACTTACGGACAATAAATAAAAGTGCTAGGTGGGAGACACCCCACCATGGTAAATTCTTCCCATTTTCCCTTTTGTTTATATTGGTAATAAGTTGAATTTTCATTTTTAGTTAGGTTTACTTAGTTAAAGTTATGATTTAACTTTTTAATAATATTTGGCATTGTTTTGGTAGCTTGTTAGTTTCTCAATAAGCTTTTGAAAAAAAAAGGGGCTGTCACACGTAGGTGTGGCCGACGCGTGCACGTCGATGTCCAAAATTTTGATGCTGCTGCATGGTACAAAAATAAAAGAGTTGTGATGGAACTATACAGGTTTCGTGCGTCGAGCATGAAAAGCCTCCACACGTGCGCGTGACTGACGCGTACACATCACCTTCTCTTTTCTTCTTCTCACGCGTACGTATGATCGACGCGTATGCGTCGGTATCCTTTTTTTTATTTCATGCGTAAGCGTGATGGATGTGTATGCATCACCTCTCTTTTTCTATTTTCACGTGCACGCGTGACTCATGCGCGTGCGTCGACTTTGCGACCTCTGCTCTCCCATTTCTGCCCTGTTTCTTTTCCTTTTTTCTTCTTTCTTATTCCTTTCTTACTTTCTTCTTCTCCCTCTTTTCAAAGTTTCACTTCTCATCTCTATCCGCTTTCATTTTCTTTTGTCTATTACATTCGCATCATTTTATTCATTGCATTTTAACTTTATGCTTGTTCTTATTTTCTTTCCTAAGTTTGTTGTCTTTCCATTGGTGTTGAATTTTCTTACTCAACTGTTGAATATTTCTTGCAATGTTTTGGTGCCTCGTGGCTTGTTTCTCTTCCGTCTTTTCTCCCCTCTCAGGCTGGCCACCAAGAAGGGAAGGGAAAAGCTTCTAAATGGGATGACAAACAAGTTCCTCCACATAATCTTTTGAGGAAGCCCATCAATTGTAGCAACCCACCCTAATCCACCTTACTCATCTTTGCATGCACCAAGGACGGTGTAATCTTTAAGTGTGGAGAGGTCAGTAACTGACTCCCAAAGGTAACAACCCTCTTTTCCCAACACCTATGTCTTAAATTTCTTTTGTAGTTAGCTGTTGCATTGCATTATAGTTAGAGATTGTACATATTCTACCATTTCTTTCCTGCTAGGACTACTTGGTTGAAGTAATGATTTTCTTTCCAAGAAACTATTTTAGGGTATTTCACTAATTTGAATTAAAATTTTTGAACCTTCTTGAAGAAATTTATTTTGGAACATGGTTTTAGAGCTCGAACATACAAGCCTAGTGAGATTTTTGAACCTATTTGATTGGTTGCATCTTATCAACCAATTTTTTATTTTGGTGTGTGTTGTTCTCTCTAAGATTGTGATCTTTGTCTTGCTTGCTTATATATTTCCATTGTTTGATGTATGAATGCATTTATGTGATTGAGGCCTTTGTTTTACTAAGCTTATATACCCATATGACCTTACCCTTTCATCATTCTTTGCAAACCAATGTTGAGCCTATTTTACCCCATTTGTTCTTTATTTTAGCATATTACTAACTCTAATCGGAAAATAATAAATGTTCCTAATTTAAATCCTTGGTTAGCTTAGACTAGTGAGAGTGTACATGAATTAAGTGTGGGAAAATTGGGTTTGAGAAATACTTGGTTTGGGAATTGGATATTTTATATTCTTATATGAAAATGTGAAAATAGTTGGGCACCTGTTCATGCATCCAACACTTTAATCATATACATTAACTCCTTGTGTGTGTGTGTTTATATATATATATATATATATTCTCTACCATATTTTCATATCAAAAATAAAAAAGAAAGCAATAAAAGGGGACAAAATGCCCCAAAGTAAATGGTGATAGCAATGCATATGTATTGTACTCAAATTTGGGATGCATGAATATGTGGAAAACATAGTTAATGGGTAGTTAGGTTATGTATTTTGATTACATGGATTGTCTTAGGTTAGGTGGGAAGTTTAGGTTAATCAAGGATTCAGATTTTAGTCCACTTAACCAAATACATTCCTACCTTGACCCTAACCCCATTACAACCCTTGAAAAGACCTCCTCATATGTGTATTCATGAATTAAATTTTTGTTGATTGGTAGAAGAAGAGCAAGCCTTAGAAAGCAAGATTATTAGAGGACCGAGAGAATTGACCCTCAAGTACTAGAGTGATTAGAGTGTATACACTTTTGGTGAGGGTTCGATGCTCAATTCTTTGTTCCCGGCTTTCACGAGCTTTCTTCTGCAAGTCTATTTATACTTCATGTTATGATTTGAATTAGTGCATGATGAACGGATTTTTGCTAGTAAAGAATTCACAATTAATTCTCGTTGCAAGCATAGTTTCTAAACTAACAATAATCCTTTCATACAAAAACTTGGTTGTCACTAAAGCAAACCCAATAAAAATAAACCGAAGTATTTAAACCTCGGGTCGTCTCTCAAAGAATTGTAGGGAAGTGTGTTATTATTGGTTATGGGTTTTTATGAGAATTTTTAGGAGTTGGAGAATGAGAAAATAAATAATTATAATTTAAAGCAATGAAAATAAACGAGAGGTTTTATGAAATTAAATTAAAAAGCCTTGGCTAGGAGAAGATTAATTGGAAGTTCTATCCTTGTTGAATTTTCCCAAGTATAATAGTAAAAGGTTGTTGTTCTACTTGGACATCCCTTACTTAATAAGGGAAAGTCAAGTAACTAACTAACTAACCAACTCTATCACTCAAGTCCTAATCCTTTCCTAAGGAAGAATTAGATTCAGAGACTAGAGAGCCAGCCAATAACTTCCAATTAAAATTAACACTTGAATATTCTAATTCAAGGTTCTCCAAATATTAATCAACTTCCAAGTCAAGTTAGGAGTCTACTCCATTGACATGAATGCCAATTTCATAAACCATAAAAGGGAATAAAAGGAAGACATGACAATTTAAATAAAATAATAACTGAAAATCAATTAAAGATAAAAATAGTATTTTGCATTAATAAATTAACAAGAGAAGAAAATAAATTAAAGTAATAGAGTAAATAAAAGTATAAAAAAACTAATTAAAGGAACATTGAACCGGAACCAAAGGGAAAATTGAAAGCAGAAATCCTAAATCCTAAAACCTAGAGAGAGGAGAGAGCCTCTCTCTCTAGAAACTACATCTAAAACCTAAAAATTGTGAATAATGGGAAGTTGTGTCTATGTGTGTCCCCTGAGTCTCTGCTTTTCCCCTGGCTTTAGTCTGTGTTTCTGGGCCGAAAACTGGGTCCAATCTCAACCCAAAATTGCCCCCAGCATTTTCTGTGATTTTTGCAGGTCGCGCATGTCACGCGTACGCGTCAGTCACGCATACGCGTCGCTGGTCATCTTCGCATGTCACGCGTATGCGTCAGTTACGCGCACGCGTCGCTGTGCTTTTTCGCTTCCACGTGCACGCGTCAGGTACACGCACGCATCACTGTAAAAATCTCCAGATCATGCGCACACGTGAGCCATGCGTGCCCGTCGATGCTCGCTGATTGTCTCCTTTATTTCTTGTGTTCCTTCTATTTTTGCAAGCTTCCTTTCCATCCTTTAAGCCATTCCTGCTCTATAAAGCTTGAAAACACTGAACACACAGATCACGGCATTGAATGGTATAAAGGGAAATTAAAATATACAATTTAAGGGCTTAGGAAGCAAGTTTTCAGTCATATAACAAAACTAGGAAGGAATTGTAAAACCATGCAAATTGTATGAATAAGTGTGCAAAGACTTCATAAAAACCACTCAATTGAGCACAAGATAAACCATAAAATAGTCGTTTATCAATCTCCCCACACTTAAACATTAGCATGTCCTCATGCTAAGCTCAAGAAGATAGAAAGAATGAATGGGGAAAGTAAGACTCATGAGATGCAACCTATAAATGCAACTATATGCTGAGATGATTCTGTCTACTTGGTTAAAAGTAAACAAGTTCTTCAAGACAAACATAATTCAGATTCCACTAATTCAAATCATACAGTAAAGACAAGTAAACTTGTGAGAAGACAACTCATGAAAGCAGGGAACATAGAATCAAGCATTGAACCCTCACTGGTAGTGTATATGCACTCTAATCTCTCAAGTGTCTAGGGTCAATCACTCTGCTCTTCTCTAGTCATGCTTTCTAAACCTTGTTCTTCATCTAACCAATCAACAAAATTTAGTGTACCAATGCAAACATCATGAGGTCTTTTCATGGTTGTAATGGGGCTAAGGTAAGGGTGAGGATGCATGTATGGCCAAGTGAGCTATAAATTGAATCCTTCACTAACCTAAGCTCTCACCTAACACACACACACACTCTATATAATTCTAAAATCATACCTAGCTACCCATAATTCCCACTTTTGCATTACATACTCATGTACCAAATTTTTCTTTAATTTCACCACAAATGCATTGATCCTTTATTAAACTTAACATTGGGGTAATTTTGTCCCCTATTTATTTATTTATATTATATATATATTTTTTCTCTTTTTCTTTTTTTCTATTATTTTCTTTTTTTTTTCTTTTTTTTTCAAAGAACATATAACATACCAATGCACATAGGTATTTGATTTTTTTGGTTTCACATGAGTAGGTATCCAAATTCTCAATATTCACATAAAAGTAGAAACATAACTGATGAGCGGATAATTTATACGCTTTTTGGCATTATTTTTACATAGCTTTTAGTATGATTTAGTTAGTTTTTAGTATATTTTTATTAGTTTTTAAATAAAAATCACATTTCTGGACTTTACTATGAGTTTGTGTGTTTTTCTATGATTTTAGGTAATTTCTGGCTGAAATTGAGGGACTTGAGCAAAAATCTGATTCAGAGGCTGAAGAAGGACTGCAGATACTGTTGGATTCTGACATCCCTGCACTCGAAATGGATTTTATGGAGCTACAGAAACCCAATTGGCGCGCTCTTAATTGCGTTGGAAAGTAGACATCCAGGGCTTTCCAGCAATATATAATATTCTATACTTTGCCCAAGTTTTAACGACACAAACTGGCGTTCAAACACCAACTTCTTGCCCTATTGTGGAGTTAAACGCCAGAAACAGGTTACAAATCAGAGTTAAACGCCAGAAACAGGCTACAACCTAGCGTTTAACTCCAAAAAGAGTTTCTACACATGAAAGCTCAATGCTCAACCCAAGCACACACCAACTGAGCCCAGAAGTGGATTTTTGCATCATTTACTCATCTCTGTAAACCTTAGTAACTAGTTTAGTATAAATAGGACTTTTTACTGTTGTATTTAAAAATCTTATGGATAATTTTATGTTCAGAGATCATGTTTAGGGGGCTGGCCATTCGGCCATGCCTTGACCACTTTCACTAATGTATTTTTCAACGGTGGAGTTTCTACACCCCATAGATTAAGGTGTGGAGCTCTGCTGTTCCTCATGAATTAATGCAAAGTACTATTATTTTTCTATTCAATTCAAGCTTATTCTTATTCTAAGATATTCATTCACACACAAGAACATGATGAATGTGATGATTATGTGACACTCATCACCATTCTCACCTATGAACGCGTGCCTGACAACCACTTCCATTCTACATGAAAACAAGCTTGAATGCATATCTCTTAGCCTTCTGGTTCACGATCAGAGTCTTTGTGGTATAGGCTAGAATTATTGGCGGCCATTCCTGAGATCCAAAAAGTCTAAACCTTGTCTGTGGTATTCTGAGTAGGATCTGGGAAGGGATGACTGTGACGAGCTTCAAACTTGCGAGTGTTGGGCGTAGTGACAGATGCAAAAGGATCAATGGATCCTATTCCAATATGATGGAGAACCGACAAATGATTAGCCATGCGGTGACAGCGCATTTGGATCATTTTCACTGAGAAGACGGGAGGTAGCCATTGACGACGGTGATGCCCAACATACAGCTTGCCATGGAAAGGAGTATGAATGATTGAATGAAGGCAGTAGGAAAGCAGAGATTCAAAAGGAACAAAGCATCTCCATACGCTTATCTGAAATTCCTACCAATAAATTGCATAAGTATCTCTATCCTATTTTATATTTTATTTATATTTTAATTATCAAAATCCCATAACCCCTTGAATCCGCCTGACTGAGATTTACAAGGTTGACCATAGCTTGCTTCAAGCCGATAATCTCTGTGGGATCGACCCTTACTCACGTAAGGTTTATTACTTGGACGACCCAGTGCACTTGCTGGTTAGTTGTGCGAAGTTGTGAAGAAGAATTGAGATTATGATAGTGCGTACCATGTTTTTGGCGCCATTGAGATCACAATTTCGTGCACCAAGTTTTTGGCACCGTTGCCGGGGATTGTTCGAGTTTGGACAACTGACGGTTCATTTTGTTGCTCAAATTAGGTAATTTTATTTTATTTTTAAAGCTTTTTATTTTCAAAAAAAATTTTCAAAAAAATAAATTATTCTATGGCTTCATAATTTTTAAGAATGAATTCTAGAGTTTCATGATGATCTGTTGAAGTCTGGCTGGCTGTGAAGCAATGTCTAATCTTTTGGACCGAGGTTTCAACTCATCATTACAAGAGCTTTTTGATTCTCATCAATTCAGCTGTTGTATGCCTGATATGTATGCTAAATCTTGGCTGGCCATTGGCCATGTCTAGTGTTTTGGACCGAAGCTTTTACTGAAAGCTTGGCTGGCTAGTAAGCCATGTCTAATTCCTGGACCGGAGTTTTAGACTAACATTGCATGATTCCTGAAATTCTCATTAAAAATTTTTGAATTCCTTATTTTCTCTTTTTCCAATTAATTTTTGAAAAAAATACAGAAAATTTTATAAAATCATAAAAACCAAAAATTTGATGTTTCTTGTTTGAGTCTAATGTCAATTTTTAAGTTTGGTGTCAATTACATCTTTTTAATTTTTCTTAAAATTTTCGAAGAACAACTGCATGAAACTGTTCTTCATGATCTTCAAGTTGTTCTTGATGTTCTTCTTTGTTTGATCTTTGTAATTTTATGTTTTGTGTTTTTACCTTGTTTTTCATATGCATTTTCAATTTATTAGTGTTTCAACATTAAAAATGTATAAGTTTGGTGTCTTGCATGTCTTTCTTTTCTTAAAAATTTTAAAAATAAGCTCTTGGTGTTCATCTTAACATTCAAAGTGTTCTTGGTGTTCATCTTAGCATTCAAAGTGTTCTTGCATGCATTATTAGTTTTGATCTTAATTTCTTGTGTTTTGCATCATTTTTATGTTTTTATCTCTCCTCACTTAAAATTTAAAAATAAAAAAATATCTTTCCCTTATTTTACTCATAATTTTCGAAAATTTGAATTGATTTAGTCATAAAGTTTTAAAATTTAATTGTTTCTTATTAGTCAAGTCATATTTTCAGTTTAAAAATTCTATCTTTTTCAAATCTTTTTCAAAAATCAAATCTTTTTCATTTATTTTTACATATTTTCGAAAAATTTTTTACATTAATTTTCAAAATATTTTTCTCATTCTTACTTCATATTTTCGAAATTAATGCTAACAATTAACGTAATTGATTCAAAATTTTAAGTTATTACTTGCCTATTAAGAAAGGTTCAATCTTTAATTTAAAATCATATCTTTTTGTTTCTTGTTAGTCAAGTAATTAACTATAATTTCAAAAATCAAATCTTTTTTAAAATTCTTTTTCCAAATCTTTTTTAAAAGAAATTTCAATCACATCATTTTCAAAACTTAATTTTCAAAATCTTTTCTAACTTCTTATCTTTTCCAAAAATTGATTTTCAAATCTTTTTCAATTAACTACTTGACTTTTTGTTTGATTTTAAAAGTTTTCTATTTCAATCATATCTTTTTCAAAATCACCTAATTAATTTTCTCTCTCTAATTTTCGAAAACTCCTCCCCACTTTTTCAAAATTCTTTTTAATTAACTAATTATTTTAAATTTTAATTTAATTTTATTTCTCTTTTTAAATTTCGAATTATAACTAATATTTAAAATAAAAATAAAATTATTTTTATTTTATTTTATTTAATTTTTGAATTCTTCCTCCTCCCATCTCTTTCTATTTATTTATTTATCTACTAACACTTCTCTTCCACTCAAAATTCGAACCCCCTCTCATTCTTTGTGTTCGAATTTTTTCTCTTCTCCTTCTTCTATTCTTCTTTTCTTCTACTCACATAAAGGAATCTCTATACTGTGACATAGAGGATTCCTCTTCTTTTCTGTTCTCTTCTTTTTCATATGAGCAGGAACAGGGATAAAGACATTCTTATTGAAGCTGATCCTGAACCTGAAAGGACTCTTAAGAGGAAACTAAGAGAAACAAGAGCACAACTCTCTGAAGAGAACCTGACAAAACTTTTCAAAAAAGAGGGAGACATGGCCGAACCTAATAACAATGGTGGAGATGCAAGGAAGATACTTGGTGACTTTATTGCACCCTCTTCTAACTTCTATGGAAGAAGCATCTCACTTCCTGCAATTGGAGCAAACAATTTTGAGCTTAATCCTCAATTGGTTTCTCTAATGCAGCAGAATTGCAAGTTTCATGGACTTCCAATGGAAGATCCTCATCAGTTTTTAGCTGAATTCTTGCAAATCTGTGACACTGTCAAGACCAATGGAGTTGATTCCGAGGTCTACAGGCTTATGCTTTTCCCTTTTGTTGTAAGAGACACATCTAGAACATGGTTGGATTAACAACCTAAGGATAGCCTAAACTCTTGGGATAAGCTGGTCAGTGCTTTCCTGGCCAAATTCTTTCCACCTCAAAAGATGAGCAAGCTTAGAGTGGAAATCCAAACCTTCAGATAGAAGGAAGGAGAATCCCTCTATGAATCTTGGAAAAGATACAAGCAACTGATCAAAAGGTGTTCTACTGACATGCTTCCAGAATGGAGCATCATAAGTATATTCTATGATGGTCTGTCTGAGTTGTCAAAAATGTCATTGGACCATTCTGCAGGAGGATCTCTTTATCTAAAAAACCCTGCAGAAGCTCAGGAACTCATTGAAATGGTTGCAAATAACCAGTTCATGTACACTTCTGAAAGGAATCCTGTGAACAATGGGACACCTCAGAAGAAAGGAGTTCTTGAAATTGATACTCTGAATGCCATATTGGCTCAGAACAAAATATTGACTCAACAAGTCAATATGATTTCTCAGAGTCTGAATGGATTGCAAGCTGCATCCAACAGTACTAAAGAAGCATCTTCTGAAGAAGAAGCTTATGATCCTGGGAATCCTGCAATGGCAGAGGTGAATTACATGGGAAAACCCTATGGAAACACCTATAATCCTTCATGGAGAAATCATCCAAATTTCTCATGGAAGGACCAACAGAAGCCTCAACAAGGCTTCAATAATAATGGTGGAAGAAATAGGTTTAGCAATAGCAAGCCTTTTCCATCATCTTCTCAGTAACAGACAGAGAATTCTGAACAGAGCCATTCAGGCCTGGAAACCATAGTCTCTGATCTATCCAAGACCACACTAAGTTTTATGAATGAAACAATGTCCTCTATTAAAAATTTGGAGGCACAGGTGGGTCAACTGAGTAAGAAGATTACTGAAACTCTTCCCAGTACTCTCCCAAGCAATACAGAAGAAAACCCCAAGAGAGAGATGCAAGGCCATAACCATGACCAACATGGCCGAACCTAGAGAGAGTGAGGAGGACGTGAGTCCCAGTGAGAAAAGCCTCATGGGACGTCCTCTGGATAAAAAGGAGTTTCCCTTTGAGGAACCAAAGGAATCTGAGGCTCAAACAGAGACCATAGAGATTCCATTGAACTTCTTTCTGCCATTCATTAGCTCTGATGAATATTCTTCCTCTGAAGAGGATGAAGACATCACTGAAGAGCAAGTTGCTAAGTATCTAGGAGTAATCATGAAGCTAAATGCCAAGTTATTTGGTAATGAGACTTGGGAGGATGAACCCCCTTGTTCACCAATGAACTGAGTGCATTAATGAGGCAGACATTACCTCAGAAGAAATTGGATCTCGGAAAATTCTTCATACCTTGAACCATAGGAACCATGACCTTTGAGAAGGCTCTGTGTGACCTGGGGTCAGGGATAAACCTCATGCCCCTCTCTATAATGAAGAAACTGAGAATTTTTGAGGTACAAGCTGCAAGAATCTTACTAGAGATGGCAGACAAATCAATGAAACAGGCTTATGGATTAGTAGAGGACGTGCTAGTAAAGGTTGAAGGCCTTTACATCCCTGCTGATTTCATAATCCTAGACACTGGGAAGGATGAGGATGAATCCATCATCCTTGGCAGACCATTCCTAGCCACAGCAAAAGCTGTGATTGATGTTGACAGAGGAGAGTTGGTCCTTCAGTTGAATGAAAACCACCTTGTATTTAAGACTCAAGGTTCTCCTTCTGTAACCATGGAGAGGAAGCATGAAAAGCTTCTCTCAATACAGAGTCAAATAAAACCCCCACATTTAAACTCTAAGTTTGGTGTTGGGAGGCCACAACCAAACTCTAAGTTTGGTGTTGGGAGGCCACAACCAAACTCTAAGTTTGGTGTTGAGAGGCCCCAACCCTGCTCTGATTATCTGTGAGGCTCCATGAGAGCTCACTGTCAAGCTATTGACATTAAAGATGCGCTTGTTGGGAGGCAACCCAATGTTATTTAATTATATCTATTTATTTTCCATTGCTATTTTATGTTTTCTTTAGGTTGATAATCATGTGAAGTCACAAAAACAACTGAAAAATCAAAAACAGAATGAAAAATAGAATGAAAAATAGCTCACCCTGGAGGAAGAGCTTACTGGCGTTTAAACGCCAGTAAGAGTAGCAGAATGGGCGTTAAACGCCCAGTCTGGCACCATTCTAGGCGTTTAACGCCAGAAACAAGCACCAGACTGGCGTTTAACGCCAGAACAGAGCATCTAATTGGCGTTTAACGCCAAGAATGGGAGAAAAGCTGGCGTTAAATACCAGAAACAAGCAGAAACTTGGCGTTTAACGCCAGAAGTGCACTCTAAGGGCATTTTTGCACTCCTAAATGGAGCAAGGATGTTAAGTCATTGACCCCTTAGGATCTGTGGACCCCACAGGATCCCCACCTACCCCACTTCTCTCTTCTTCACACCTTTTCATAACACTCTTTCCCAAATACCCTTCACCAATCACATATATCCTCTCCCTCCCAAACCCAACCCTAATACACGAAACCTAACCCCCCACCCCTATATACACCCCTCACCACTACTTTATTTTCACACATTACAAACACTTCTTCCCCCTTGGCCGAATACACTCTTCCCCTTCATCTCCTCCATTTTCTTCTTCTTCTACTATTTTCCTTCTTTTTTTGCTCGAGGACGAGCAAACATTTTAAGTTTGGTGTGGTAAAAGCATTGCTTTTTGTTTTTCTATAACCATTAATGGCACCTAAGGCCAGAGAAACCTCAAGAAAGAGGAAAGAGAAGGCAATTGCTTCCACCTCTGAGTCATAGGAGATGGAGAGATTCATCTCAAAGGTCCATCAAGACCACTTCTATGAAGTTGTGGCCAAGAAAAAGGTGATCCCTGAGGTCTCTTTTAAGCTCAAAAAGGGCGAATATCTGGAGATCCGACAAGAGATTAGAAGAAGAGGATGGGAAGTACTCTCCAATCCTATTCAACAAGTTGGAATCCTAATGGTTCAAGAGTTCTATGCAAATGCATGGATCACTAGGAACCATGATCAAAGTATGAACCCGAATCCAAAGAATTGGCTTACAATAGTTCGGGGAAAATACTTAGATTTCAGTCCGGAAAATGTAAGGTTGGCGTTCAACTTGCCAATGATGCAAGAAAACGCACGCCCCTACACTAGAAGGGTCAACTTTGATCAAAGATTGGACCAAGTCCTCATGGACATATGTGTGAAAGGAGCTCAATGGAAAGTTGACTAAAGAGGCAAGCCGGTACAATTGAGAAGACCGGACCTTAAGCCTGTAGCTAGAGGATGGTTGGAGTTCATCCAACGCTCTATCATTCCTACTAGCAACCGATCTGAAGTAACTGTGGATCGAGTCATCATGATCCATAGTATCATGATTGGGGAAGAAGTTTAAGTTCATGAGATTTGATGAGCGGATAATTTATACGCTTTTTGGCATTGTTTTTAGTATGTTTTTAGTAGGATCTAGTTACTTTTAGGGATGTTTTTATTAGTTTTTATGTTATATTCACATTTCTAGACTTTACTATGCGTTTGTGAATTTTTCTGTGATTTCATGTATTTTCTGGCTGAAATTGAGGGACTTGAGTAAAAATCAGATTCAGAGGTTGAAGAAGGACTGCTGATGTTGTTGGATTCTGACCTCCTTGCACTCAAAGTGGATTTTCTGGAGCTACAAAACTCAAAATGGCGCGCTTCCAATTGCGTTGGAAAGTAGACATGCAGGGCTTTCCAGAAATATGTAATAGTCCAAACTTTGGCCAAGTTTAGATGACGCAAAAGGGCGTTGAACGCCAGTTCTACGCTGCAGTCTGGAGTTAAACGCCAGAAACACGTCACGAACCAGAGTTGAACGCCAAAAACACGTTACAACTTGGCGTTCAACTCCAAAAGAAGCCTCTGCACGTGTAAACTTCAAGCTCAGCCCAAGCACATACCAAGTAGGCCCCAGAAGTAGATTTATGCATCAATTACTTACTTCTGTAAACCCTAGTAACTAGTTTAGTATAAATAGGACTTTTTACTATTGTATTAGACATCTTTGGAACCATATTCGAATCATCTTTGGATTATCCTTTGATATATTGATCACGTTTGGGGGCTGGCCATTCAGCCATGCCTGGACCATTATCACTTATGTATTTTCAAACGGTAGAGTTTCTGCACTCCATAGATTAAGGTGTGGAGCTCTGCTGTTCCTCATGATTTAATGCAAAGTACTACTATTTTCTATTCAATTCAACTTATTCCACTTCTAAGATATCCATTCGCACCCAAGAACATGATGAATGTGATGATTATGTGACGCTCATCATCATTCTCACTTATGAACGCGTGCCTGACAAACACTTCCGTTCTACATGCAACCAAGCTAGAATGAGTATCTCTTAGATATCTAATACAGGGGACCGAGTCCGAGTTATTAGTATCTTCGTGGTATAAGTTAGAACCCATGGATGGCCATTCCTGAGATCCGAAAAGTCTAAACCTTGTCTGTGGTATTCCGAGTAGGATTTGGGAAGGGATGGCTGTGACGAACTTCAAACTTACGAGTGCTGGGCATAGCGACAGACGCAAAAGGATAGTAAATCCTATTCCAGTATGATCGAGAACCTCCAGATGATTAGCCATGCCATGACAGAGCATTTGGACCATTTTCACAGAGAGGATGGGATGTAACCATTGACAACGGTGATGCCCTTACAGAAAGCTTGCCATGGAAAGGATTAAGACTGATTGGATGAAGACAGCGGAAAAGCAGAGATTCAGAGGAACGAAAGCATCTCTATACGCTTATCTGAAATTCTCACCAATGAATTACATAAGTATTTCTATCTTTATTTTCTGTTTATTTATTATTATTATTCGAAAACTCCATAACCATTTGATATCCACTTGACTGAGATTAACAAGATGACCATGGCTTGCTTCATACCAACAATCTCCATGGGATCGACCCTTACTCACGTAAGGTTTATTACTTGGACGACCCAGTGCACTTGCTGGTTAGTTGTGCGAAGTTGTGAAGTTATGTTTGGACCATGGTATTGTGCACCAGTTCTTGGCACCATTGCCAGGGAGAGAACGAACAACAAATTTTACAACCTCTGAGTAACAATTTCGCATACCAATTATACCTCAATAACTCTACAAGGTGGCTGACAAGTCCTCCACTTTGGCAAGGTTAGCCTTTCCTCACCTCATTTGTCACCTCTGCAATTCAGCTGGAATTGACATAGAGGGAGACATCCTCATTCATGAGGACAAGCCCATCACTAAGAAAAGGATGGAGCAAACAAGAGAGCCCACTCATGGACCTCAACAAGAGCATGAGGAAATTCCTCATCATGAAATCCCTGAGATGCCTCAAGGGATGTACTTTCCTCCACAAAACTATTGGGAGCAAATCAACACCTCCCTAGGAGAATTAAGTTCCAACATGGGACAATTAAGGATGGAGCACCAAGAGCACTCCATCATTCTCCATGAGATTAGAGAAGATCAAAGAGCTATGAGGGAGGAGCAACAAAGGAAAGGAAGAGACATAGAGGAGCTCAAGAACACCATTGGTTCTTCAAGAGGAAGAAGACGCCACCCTCACTAAGGTGGACCCGTTCCTTAATCTCCTTGTCTAGTTAATTTTTTCTATTTTCATTCTCTATGCTTTATTTTTATTTATGTTTGTGTCTTATTACATGATCATTAGTGTCTAGTGTCTATGCCTTAAAGCAATGAATGTCCTATGAATCCATCACCTTTCTTAAATGAAAAATGTTCTAAAAATAAAAGAACAAGAAATACATGATTTTGAATTCATCCTTGAGCTTAGTTTAATTATTTTGATGTGGTGGCAACACTTTTTGTTTTCTGAATGAATACTTCAACAGTGCATATTTTTTAAATTTGTTGTTTATGAATGTTAAATTTGTTGGCTCTTGAAAGAATGATGAAAAGGAGAAATGTTATTGATAATCTGAAAAATCATAAAATTGATTCTTGAAGCAAGAAAAAGCAGTGAATACAAAAGCTTGCAGAAAAAAAAGGGACGAAAAAAAAAAGAGAGAAAGAAAAAGAAAAAGCAAGCAGAAAAAAGCCAATAACCCTTTAAACCAAAAGGCAAGGGTAAAAAGGATCCATGGCTTTGAGCATCAGTGGATAGGAGGAGGGCCCAAAGGAATAAAATCCTGGCCTAAGCGGCTAAACCAAGCTGTCCCTAACCATGTGCTTGTGGCGTGAAGGTGTCAAGTGAAAAGCTTGAGACTGAGCAGTTAAAGTCGAGGTCCAAAGCAAAAAAAAGAGTGTGCTTAAGAACCCTGGACACCTCTAATTGGGGACTTTAGCAAAGCTGAGTCACAATCTGAAAAGGTTCACCCAGTTATGTGTCTGTGGCATTTATGTATCCGGTGGTAATACTGGAAAACGAAGTGCTTAGGGCCACGGCCAAGACTCACAAAGTAGCTGTGTTCAAGAATCAACATACTGAACTAGGAGAATCAATAACACTATCTGAATTCTAAGTTCTTATAGATGTCAATCATTCTGAACTTCAAAGGATAAAGTGAGATGCCAAAACTGTTCAGAGGCAAAAAGCTACTAGCCCCGCTCATCTAAATTGGAGCTAAGTTTCATTGATATTTTGGAATTTATAGTATATTCTCTTCTTTTTATCCTATTTGATTTTCAGTTGCTTGGGGACAAGCAACAATTTAAGTTTGGTGTTGTGATGAGCGGATAATTTATATGCTTTTTGGCATTGTTTTTACATAGTTTTTACGATGATTTAGTTATTTTTTTAGTATATTTCTTTTAGTTTTTAAATAAAAATCATATTTCTGGACTTTACTATGAGTTTGTGTATTTTTCTGTGATTTCAGGTAATTTCTGGTTGAAATTGAGGGACTTGAGCAAAAATCTGATTCAGAGGCTGAAGAAGGACTACAGATGCTGTTGGATTCTGACCTCCCTGCACTCGAAATAGATTTTCTAGAGCTACAGAAACCTAATTGGCGCACTCTTAATTGCGTTGGAATGTAGACATCCAGGGCTTTCCAACAATATATAATAGTCCATACTTTGCCCAGGTTTTGACGATGCAAACTGGCGTTCAAACGCCAACTTCCTGCCCTATTCTGGAGTTAAACGCCAGAAACAGGTTGCAAATCAGAGTTAAATGCCAGAAATAGGCTACAACCTAGCGTTTAACTCCAAAAAGAGTCTCTACACATGAAATCTCAATGCTCAGCCCAAGAACACACCAAGTGGGACCGGAAGTGGATTTCTGCATCATTTACTCATCTCTGTAAACCCTACTAACTAGTTTAGTATAAATAGGACTTTTTACTATTGTATTTAAAAATCTTTTGGATAATTTTATGTTCAGAGATCACGTTTAAGGGGCTGGCCATTTGGCCATGCCTTGACCACTTTCACTTATGTATTTTTCAACGGTGGAGTTTCTACACCCCATAGATTAAGGTGTGGAGCTCTACTGTTCCTCATGAATTAATGCAAAGTACTATTGTTTTTCTATTCAATTCAAGCTTATTCTTATTCTAAGATATTCATTCACACATAAGAACATGATGAATGTGATGATTATGTGACCCTCATCACCATTCTCACCTATGAACGCGTGCCTAACAACCACTTCCATTCTACATGAAAACAAGCTTGAATGCATATCTCTTAGCCTCCTAGTTCACGATCAGAGTCTTCGTGGTACAGGCTAGAATTATTGGCAGCCATTCCTAAGATCCGGAAAGTCTAAACCCTGTTTGTGGTATTCCGAGTAGGATCTGGGAAGGGATGACTGTGACGAGCTTCAAACTCGCGAGTGTTGGGCGTAGTGATAGACGCAAAAGGATCAATGGATCCTATTCCAACATGATTGAGAATCGACAGATGATTAGCCGTGCGGTGACAGCGCATTTGGATTGTTTTCACTGAGAGGACGGGAGGTAGCCATTGACGACAGTGATGCCCAACATACAGCTTGCCATGGAAAGGAGTATGAATGATTGGATGAAAGCAGTAGGGAAGCAGAGATTCAGAAGGAACAAAGCATCTCCATACGCTTATCTGAAATTTCTACCAATAAATTGCATAAGTATCTCTATCCTATTTTATATTTAATTTATATTTTAGTTATCAAAATCCCATAACCACTTGAATCCGCCTGACTGAGATTTACAAGGATGACCATAGTTTGCTTCAAGTTGACAATCTCCGTGGGATCGACCCTTACTCAAGTAAGGTTTATTACTTGGACGACCCAGTACACTTGCTGGTTAGTTGTGCGAAGTTATGAAGAAGAATTGAGATTATGATAGTGCGTACCAAGTTTTTGGTGCCATTGAGATCACAATTTTGTGCACCAATAACACATTCCCATTAACCCAGGTTCCCACAATTCTCCACACTTAATTAACACACAATCTCTATCTTAAGCTAACCAAAGATTCAATTGGGGTAATTAATTATTTTTCCGCTTAAGGCTAATGATGTGGTAAAATATAGAACAAAGGGGATAAAAAGGCTCAAAGTGGCTAACAAAGGTAAATGGAATGTTAGGCTATTTGGGACAAGTGAGCTAATAGCAAATGATGGCCTCATTTATATGCAAGCATGTAAATACACTAAACAATGGACATATAGAATGGAACAAAATATAGATTGCAGTCATAGAGAAGAAAATACACAAGAATAAAATATTATGGTTAAATAATGTAACCATATAAATAAGCTCAAAACTCACGGGTTGTGTGTTCTTAGCTATAAACCATGTTCCAAATACAATCTTCAAACAAGTTTAACAAAAATTTTCAATTTAAATTAGTGAAATGCTATAAAAAGATTCTTAAAAAAAAAGAAACTCATTACTTTAACCAAGCAGTGGGAAAATATGCACAATATCAAACAAGCATGCAACCAAACATGCAAATGCAACACTAACAAGAAAAAATAAACCATTGGTGTTGAGAAGAGAATAACTAACCCACGGAAGTCGGTATCGACCTCCCCACACTTAAAGATTGCACCGTCGTCGGTGCATGCTAAGATGTGCAAGTGGATGGGTTACTCCAACTGACGCTTGTAGATGGAGGCGCCTTAGCTGGAGGTCTTTTGGTTCCTTTCCGTGCCGGTGTCTTGTCAGTGGCCTTCTCTTTTCCTTTCTTGGTAGCCATGTCTAAAGAAGAAAGAAAAGGAAGCATATGAAATATAGAGAACTAAAGAACCGGGAGGAAGAAATTCCAAGTGATAATGAATGCCAAAGAGAGGATAATAGCTTAAATACATGGTAGCTACAACATGTAGGTAAGACATCAATTAAAAGCAAGAAGGCAATTCATAATAATCAAATGCAAAAGGGTAAAAGCATGCAAGTAATAGGCATGAGAAGCATAATTCAAGCATCAATTGTTAAATGTGCCAAATTAAAGAGCACTTATAATTATGACAATTGTGAATGATAATCCCAAATACATGTGGAGTACAAGTGTTGTGAAAAAAGAAGGCATTCAAGTAAAAGAGTAAAAGAAAATTTGATGCAAAAATCCATAAGAGCCTTCTCACAAACACGTGGTGTGCAACTTAAAATAGGAATGAAAATAATATAAAAATGCATGGGAGAGCCAAATTACTCCTCATAAGATCCATAAGGTCAAAATAAAATAACATCCAAATAAAGCTCCAACACCAACATAAAAATGCATGAAAAAGGAATGAAAAAGAAACAAAAAAGGAATTATGCTAAGATGAAATTGAGAAGAAAGAAAAATAATTAAATGCAATAATTAAATAAAGAATGAGAGAGTAAAGGAGAGAGAAGAGCAGAAACCTGATGAGGAAGATGGAAAGAGGAAGAAGAAGGAAGTAGGAAGTAAGAAGAAGAAAAGAAGGGAGAATTGAAAAACGGGGCGCGACACGCGCGCGCCGGTCATGCGTGAGCGTGAAAACGGAAACGGCCATGCGACGCATAAGCGTCGCCCACGCGTACGCATGGGTAGTCTGGAAGCAAAAGGATGCGCACGCGTCAGGGACGCGTACGCGTGGGTGATTTTGTGCCTCTAGCACAGTGCCAGCCAAAGACCATCACAACTCTCTGTTCAGCACGCTTTTACGCTGATTTCCCATGCCCACGCGTGCGCGTCGCTGACGCTTACGCGTGGGTTGAACTTTCTACAGGGGACGCGTACGCGTGAGGTACGCGTACGCGTGGGGTGGCTTGTGCGCCACGCACCCCTCCCGCGCGTCTCTCGTGCAACTCTCTGTTCAATTGTGTACACACATACGACGCGTGCGCGTCGTAGACGCTTGCGCGTCAATCCCTTTTTTTAAGCAGAATGCAAAATGCAGCGTGCAGATGAATATGCAGAAATCATGAATGAAAAACTTGTGAAAAATAAAATAAAACTAGGAATAAAAAGGAACAATCATACCATGGTGGGTTGTCTCCCACCTAGCACTTTCAGTTATTGTCCTTAAGTTGGACATTTGGTGAGCTCCTTGTCAGGGCGGCTTGTGCTTAAACTCGTCTTGAAACTGCTACCAATGCTTGGACTTCCAATAAGCTCTGTCTATTCCAAGTAAATTTCCTAAGCCTTGATGGCGTTCTTCACAAGCTTTGAGCTCCCAAAGTTGATTCTCTTGTATGTCCGGATCCCAAATCTTGTTTCTACACCCGTCTTGAAGTGGATTACCATTGTTCCATCCGGGTGGTAAGCAATCCGAATTCTCACTAAGGCATCCAAACAGCTTCCTAGACTCATTTATTTGAGCTCTACACCAACCCTTGCATTTAGATTTTGAGCTCCCAACCACAACGAACCTAGAATTGTGTTGCCAACCACTAACCATCTCCCTCTTACTCTTAAAGCTACAAAGAGCTCTATGTTGGCCATCTGTCTCAAGTAGCCCATATTCAAGTGGGAAAGTAGAAGTTAAGGATATGAATTGTACCCACTTGAATGTTGTATTGGATGGTAATGGCTTTGGGGGAGAGGTCTCCAACAGCTTTGGTAAGGTGATTTCAAGCTCCGTTCCCTTGAGCTCTTCCTTGACAACTTCCACCTCTTTTCAAGCTTGTTCAATTTCAACCTCTTCCTCTTGGTAGCTTTCTTTCAATTTCATCTCTTCTTCATTGCTTACCAAGGGCATGGGAGGTTGTGCTTCTTCTTTTTTAATCTCCATGTCCAGTCTAGTGGGAGAGGATTCAATTGTAGGTAAGAGTTCATCAATGATTGAATCCATCTTATGATCAACCTCCTCCAATTCTTCAACCATGATATGCCTTGGAGGTTGTACGCCCTCCTGAACATCAAATTCAAACGTCTTGGAAAGAGGCTCTATGACTTGAGTTTCCCATGGAGGTTCAGCATCTCCTAAGTCTGCAACCACTTCTTCCTCTTTAATAATTACTGTTTCATCCAGTTGTTTTAGTATAAAATCATACTCCTCCTTGATGATTTCCTTTCCATGACAACTCCCTTGAACTACTCCTTCATCTTCACGGGTCTCTCATACCTCCACATTTTGGGCCTCATCTTGCTCCTCTGGAAATAAGGCCGTGTGTAACCGATCCATTGCGTCCCTGAGACGATCCCTTCTTTCTTGTTCCGGGTCAGTAGCATTATTGGGATCATGTCGCTCTTGGATTGATGGATATGGGTATTCTTGCACGGAGGGTAGTGGTGCACTAAAGCTTGAGGGTTGAATATTTGAGGTAGAGGGTTGGTCTCTGCGGGATATAAGATTTTGGAGTTTAGAGGTGAGATCAATGAGATTAAAGAGTGTGTTGTTATCCAACGGAGGTTGGGGTAGATAGGAGGGTTCATTTGTTAGGAGAAAGGGCTCATAATACGGAGGTGGTTCTTCTTGATAAGGATATGGATGGAGATGGTGAATATTGAGGTGGTGGTTCTAGGTGTGGTGGATAAGGATTAGGGTCATATGGAGGTGAATGGTGGAAAAGGGCTCGTGAGTATAGTGGTTCAGAGTTATGTTGAGGAGGTAGTTTATAAGCATATGGTGGGGCTTGTTGGTAACTACAAGGGGGTCCACCGTATCTATTGTCTTGATATGCACCCTGGAATGGCTCTTAACCATAGTAATTTGGTGGAGGTTGGTTGTCACGAAAGGGTCCACCATAACTATTGTCTTGGTATGCATCATAGAACGGTTGTTGGTTATAGCGCATTGGAGGGGGTTGTTGCCAAGAGGGTTGATCAAATCCTTGTGGCTCTTCCCATCTTTGATTGTTCCAACCTTGATGCATGTTCTCATTATAGCTTCCATTCCCTACAACATAATTGAAACCAAACTCATAGCGACAGGGGTGAGAATTCATAGTAGCTAATAAAAATAAAAAACAAAAACAAATAAACAAGCAAAAAGTAAATATTTACAATAACCAATAATAAGGCACACGTTTGCAATTCCCCGGCAACGGCGCCATTTTGATGAACGGATTTTTGCTAGTAAAGAATTCACAATAAATTCTCGTTGCAAGTATAGTTTCTAAACTAACAATAATCCTTTCATACAAAAACTTGGTTGTCACTAAAGAAAACCCAATAAAAATGAACCGAAGTATTTAAACCTCAGGTCGTCTCTCAAGGAATTGCAGGGAAGTGTGTTATTATTGGTTATGGGTTTTTCTGAGAATTTTTAGAGTTGGAGAATGAGAAAATAAATAATTATAATTTAAAGCAGTGAAAATAAACGAGAGGTTTTATGTAATTAAATTAAAAAGCCTTGGCTAGGAGAAGATTAATTGGAAGTTCTATCCTTGTTGAATTTTTCCAAGTGTAATAGTAAAAGGTTGTTGTTCTACTTGGTCATCCCTTACTTAATAAGGGAAAGTCAAGTAACTAACTAACCAACTCTATCACTCAAGTCCTAATCCTTTCCTAAGGAAGGATTATAGTCAGAGACTAGAGACTCAGCCAACAACTTCCAATTAAAATTAACACTTGAGTATTCTAACTCAAGGTTCTCCAAATATTAATCAACTCCCAAGTCAAGTTAGGAGTCTACTTCATTGACATGAATGCCAATTTTATAAACCATAAAAGGGAATAAAAGGAAGACATGGCAATTTAAATAAAATAATAACTGAAAATCAATTAAAGGTAAAAATAGTATTTTGCATTAATAAATTAACAAGAGAGGAAAATAAATTAAAGTAATAGAGTAAATAAAAGTATAAGAAAACTAATTAAAGGAACATTGAACCTGAACCAAAGGGGAAATTGAAAGAAGAAATCCTAAATCCTAAAACCTAGAGAGAGGAGAGAGCCCCTCTCTCTAGAAACTACATCTAAAACCTAAAAATTGTGAATAATGGGACGTTGTGTCTATGTGTATCCCCTGAGTCTCTGCTTGTCCCCTGGCTTTAGTCTGCGTTTCTGGGCCGAAAACTGGGTCCAATCTCAGCCTAAAATCGCCTCCAGCATTTTCTGTTATTCTTGTAGGTCGCGCATGTCACGCATACGCGTCAGTCACGCGTACGCGTCACTGGTCATCTTCGCGTGTCATGCGTTCACGTCAATTACGCGCACGCATCGCTGTGCTTTTTCGCTTCCACGCGCACGTGTTAGGTACGCGCACGCGTCGCTGTGAAAATCTCCAGATCACGCGCACGCGTGAGCCATGCATACGCGTCGATGCTCGCTGGTTGTCTCCTTTATTTCTTGTGTTCCTTCCATTTTTGCAAGCTTTATTTCCATCCTTTAAGCCATTCCTGCCCTATAAAGCCTGAAAACACTGAACACACAGATCACGACATCGAATGGTATAAAGGGAAATTAAAATATACAATTTAAGGGCTTAGGAAGCATGTTTTTAGTCATATAACAAAACTAGGAAGGAATTGTAAAACCATGCAAATTGTATGAATAAGTGTGCAAAGACTTGATAAAAACCACTCAATTGAGCACAAGATAAACCATAAAATAGTGGTTTATCAGTGCAATTCTTTAATCATCACATGATCTAGCCCAACTTGTTCATATATTCTTGGAAGATTGATTTACTTTTAACCAAGTAGGTAGAAGCATTTAGCATGTAGTTGCATTCATATAGATAGGTTTCATTGCATAAGTCCTACCATTTTCTCTTCACCCCTTTATAGCTTCTCTTGAGCTTAGCATGAGGACATGCTGATGTTTAAGTGTGGGGTGATTGATAAACCACTATTTTATGTTATATTTTGGATTGAATTAAGTGGATTTTATCAACTATTCTCACACTTATTTATGTAAATTTCATGTTTTTAAGTTTCCTTCCTAGGCCTTAAAATCGCTAATTTTTAATCCTCTTTTATTACCATTCGATGCCGTGATATGTTGTTAAGTGATTTCAGAGTTTATAGGGCAGGAATGGCTTAGAGTATGGAAAGGAAGCATGCAAAAGTGGAAGGAACACAAGAATTTGGAGATTTGAGAAGCTGGTCTCGATGCGTACGCGTGACCAAGTCATAGTCCAAATGACGCGAACGCGTGATTGATGCGTATGCGTGGCTAGTGCGTGTGGCTGACGCGTACGTGTGACAAGTGGCACGTGCCTCAGTAAAGAAAAAATGCTGGGGGCAATTTTCGGGCTACTTTTGGCCCAGTTTCAAGCCCGAAAAGGAAGACAATAGGCTGGGGAGTGGAACTGGAGCGGAGATTCCAATCATTCCATTCAATCACACACATTAGTTTTAGATAGATGTAGATTCTAGAGAGAGGCTCTCTCCTCTCTCTATATTTAGGGTTTCTTCTTTTATTTTCAGTTTCATCTAGGTTTAGATTCTACTTCCTCTTTTAATTTCTTATTATTGTCTCTTGCTTTCTTAGTTTTATATGTTGTTTCCTTTACCTTTTTACTTTATTGTTCATGACTCTTTGTTGATTCCAATTTCTTTTTAATGCACTTTGAGGTATTTTATGTTTATTGTCTTCTTCTTTAATTTGTTATTATTGTTTTCTTGCAATTGTTAGTCTTAGATTTTACTATTTCTTGTTCATTTTCTATGTTTTTATTTTGTGCCTTCCAAGTGTTTGATAAAATGTTTGGTTGGATTTTAAAATAGATTTTTGTGTTCTTGGCTTGGATTGAGTGATTTGGAGACTCTTGAATTATCAAAGTCTCTTGTGGATTGGTGATTGAAAGTTGCTAGTTGACTTGAGCTTCACTAAATCTAGTCTTTGATTAGGATTTGTGAACGTAAGTTGATTTTGCTCACTTGACTTTCCTTCAATTGTTAGAGGTTAACTAAGTGAGAGCAAAAGGCAATTACCATCACAATTGACGATGATAATGAGGATAGGAATTCCAATTCTCAACCCTTGCTAGGACTTTTCTTAGTTGTTAGTTTATTTTCTTGTTATTTACATTCCTTGTTCACCATTTAAAAACCCAAAAATACTTTCTCACAACCAATAATAAGTACACTTCCCTACAATTTCTTTGAGAGACGACCCGAGGTTTAAATACTTCAGTTATTTTTATTGTTTTGCATTATGACAAACAAATTAAACGTTGACCGAGGATTGTATGCCAGTTTAGAACTATACTTGCAATGCGATTTTATTGAGAAATTTTTTACGGAGGATAAATGTCGGTAAAGAATTTCTCAATAAAATTACGTTGCAAGTATAGTTCTAAACTGACATACAATCCTCGATCAATGTTTAATTTGTTTGTCACAATGCAAACCAATAAAAATAACTGAAGTATTTAAACCTCAGGTCGTCTCTTAAAGGAACTACAGGGAAGTGTACTTATTATTGGTTGTGGGAAAGTATTTTTCTGTTTTTGAATGATGATGATTGATGACTACGATAGAAAGCCTATATTCTCAATCCTTGCTATTGATGCACATAAACTAGTTATGCTATGATTTAGGAAATTGCACGATCGGCAAAATTCCTTCCGGCAAGTGCACCGGTTATCGTCAAGTAAAAACTCACAATAGAGTGAGGTCGAATCCCACAAGGATTGGTTGAGTGAGCAATTCGGATTAGAAGTGTGTTCTAGTTGAGCGGAATCAAGATTGAGATGAGTATTGCGGAATGTAAAATTGGCGGGAAAAGTAAATGACAAGAAATTGAAATGGCGGAATCTTAAATTGCATGAATTAAAGAGCAGAAACTAAATTGCTGAAATTAAAAGGGAATGGGGGTGATTGCATGAATTGAGTAGCAGAATGTAAAGAGAAAGTGGAAATCAGAAATGGGGAATTCATTTGGTTATAGGAGATATTGAGATCTCCGAATCAAAACATGTTTATCTCTTCCTCAACCAATGCGTTCATTAAATTTTGCTTGGCAATCTTATATGATTGGATCCCAATTCCTTGGCTCACCAATGCTCTCTAAAAACAAACAAATTCCCAATCCCTTGGTTTAAATGTTCATAAGAAGAGATGATGCTTGATCACTGATTATACCACACAATTTCATGAACCACAATTTGGTAGGATTACATGTCACAATATCCATCCAAACCCCAATCCAATCCACTGTGAGAAAGCTTCTCTAGCATGAATCCTCCATTCCTTTCCCAAGGCTCCGAAGGATTCCAAGTATGAGTAGTTTCTTTCCCAAGACAACTACTCAATGGAATTAGATCGAGAAGCTTTCTAACAAAATTCAAGAGAAAATATTGAAGAAGAAGATAAACTATTATTGATTCATTGAATTACAATAGAGCTCCCTAACCCAATGAAAGGGGGTTTAGTGAATCATAGCTCTGAATTCAATTACAAAGAAAAGGAAAACTAGCTAAAAGTGAAAGTAAAAAAAGTCCCCCTCAGGGGCTGGATTCCCCTTCAATCCCCCCCCCCCCCGTCTTCTCAAATGTCGAAACTAAGGCCTTTAAATAGGCTCCCTAAATTACAAAATGAAAATGAAATTCAAAGCAAATTACAATCAAATGAAAATAAACTATTCTAGATGATTCTTGTGGCCTTGATTTGGTGTTGTTGATGGGCCTTGCTTGCTTGAAGGGCTGAGTGACATAATTGATCCAAAAAGGATAATGATCCATTAAACTACACTCAAATGTTGCACCCCCTTTCTTGAGTCGTCACTTTGTTCTCTTGTCAACCTCGCCAATTTGATGCTAAATATAGACTATTATACCTCGTTGGAAAGCTATGGATGTCAGCTTTCTAACGCAACTGGAAGCACCTCAATTGGATCTCTACAACTCGAGTTATACTCCATGGAAGGTGAAGAGGTCAGCTGGCCTGATTGCATGTTGGTACTATGCTCTTCTATGCACATTACGGGGCTGTTTTCTCCCTCAATTTTTAGTATCCACCATGCATGCCATATATGCTTGGAAAGCTCTAGATGTCTTCTTTCCAATGCATTTTGAATCACCTCATTTGGAGTTTTGTAGCTCAAGTTATTTATGTTTGAAGAAGGCATGGTCAAGCTGTTCCATATAACACGTTTAAGCTTCAGTTTAAGGTTAAACTGAAGCTTAAACGTGGAAATGGAAAAGGTAGCCCTGGAGGTCGAACACGTTTAACCTCCAGTTTGAGGTCAAACTGGAGGTTAAACGTGGAAGCTTAGAATGGTAGCCCTGGAGGTGTCGAACACGTTTAACCTCCAGTTTGAGGTCAAACTGGAGGTTAAACGTGGAAATGGAGAGAGCAACCCTGGAGGAGAAAAGCTGTCGAACACGTTTAAGCTCCAGTTTGAGGTCAAACTGGAGCTTAAACGTGGAAATGGCTCCCTGGTGCACTTCCCATTTCTGGCGTTTAACCTCCAGTTTAAGGTTAAACTGGAGGTTAAACGTGGAAATGCTTCCTGATTGGCATTCTCATTCTGGCGTTTAACCTCCAGTTTGAGGTCAAACTGGAGGTTAAACGTGGAATGCTTCTTTGGTGAGACTTTTCATTCTGGCGTTTAACCTTCAGTTTAAGGTTAAACTGGAGGTTAAACTTCAATTCCAGCATTTCTTAGCCTTCCTGATTCTGGCGTTTAAGCTCCAGTTTAGGCTTAAACTGGAACTTAAACTCCACATGTGATATTCAAGCTTCCTTTATTGATTTTGTTGCTTCCTTGCTTAGCCTCTTCTTCCCTGAAATCATCCAAACAATTGCATCAAAGTCTTGCTAAAATTCATGAGAATTCTTCCATTCATAGCATTCAAGGAATATAACTAAAAACTCATGGAATTTGCATCAAAATCTTCATGTTTGAATGATTTAAGACAAGCATGACTATTTGGCCCAAATGATTACTTAAGGCTCAAGAAAATGCATAAATCAACTAAAAATAACAGAAAAATGCTAGTGAAACTAGCCTAAGATGCCTTGGCATCACAACACCAAACTTAATACTTGCTTGTCCCTAAGCAAGTTCTGAATTATTGAGAAAAAAGAATGAAACAGAAAGTAAATTCATTAGCCATATCAGTAAGTAATTGACATTGATTAATGGGGTGTTCATGCAGAAAGTTGTTGCAGCATCACTTTATTGTTTCTTAGGTAAGAATGTCACTTTTTATGTTTCCACTAAAACACTGCTATGGCCTCTTGTTATTCACATATCCTTGGCAAGTTTCTTTTCTTTGTTTTTCTTTTTCTTTGAGCTTATTTGCTCCTTGTTGCTCAGTGTCATGTGTTGCTCAAGCCTTTGGCATTTTCTTTTTCTTATTAGTGCACTACACATATCCACTACAGGCATTTTAGTTCACATTTCTTCTTGAGACATTGGTGCCCAGCACCTCTTTGTGTGACTAAATGTTTTGTATTTAGGTTGCTCTTGATAATGGACTTTTGGTTGATAATCCCGGGTTAGTTAACCCAAGTTACCAAGTGTTGAAACACTCCTCAGAACCTATTCATCCAAGCATATCCTTAATACATAAACACCACAGGCATTTGTCTCAGAAGTTCAAACCATTGGTGCCTAGCTTATTTTCTCAATTTTTTTTGCTTTTTGGTTGCCCTTTTTCAGTGGCTTTTTCCTCTTCTTTTTCTTTCTTTTTCATGGCCAAAGACATTTATTCATCAAGATCCATAGACAGCATCCTAATTTCCACTAAAAGTGACAATTCTAACTTTATTTCTTAGTGAGCTGACTATTCAATCAAACATGCATACCACCACTTAATCTTATTCGATTTCTTACCAAATGGAATTGAGTTACTTTTGTTCAAACTTTTCTTTTATTTCTGGAAACGGAACAAGCATGGCAAGCATACATTTAAGCAAGTGAAGTTTATCCAGACACTTAGACTATCACTTATTTGGAAATTAAACAAACAGACAAACAAAAACTGCAATGACTCAAACTTAAAGCAGGGGTGCATGCAAACTTCCAATATCAGCAATTCAAAGTACAAGCAATTAAGTGACAATACAACCTTTTAGCATCTTCTTTGTTGTTCATCATCCTTCCTAGCCTTGGTGTTCTCTTTGATGATGATGTATATTCCTTCCATGAGATTGATTGTCTTCCTGCAAAGCTATTAGAAGTTGCTTGTTCCCCAAGCACTTTGAGAATTGGTTAGCATGCATGTATGTTTGTAGGCCTCTGAACTTAGATTGGTGTGTGAACACCAAACTTAGTTCCTTGCCATATGCAGCAATTTGGATCATATGCAGAAAACCTCATGTGCTTTTATTAAGAAAATAACTATGAACTAGAAAAAGAAACTATGAACTAGAAATTAAACTATTGGTTAAGTAGTTTCCCTGATTGGTTGGAGCTAGTGACTAGTCATGCTGAGGTAGAAATGTGCTTTTAATGAAGTTTTTGGTGGAACACCAAACTTAGAATCTCACATTCACCCTTGAATTGTTTTGGTGTGCAACACCAAACTTAGCTCCTTGCAATACAGATAAATCTACTTAACTCTTTTATTGAAATAACTAGAAAAGAAAAACTACCTTTGGTTGGGTTGCCTCCCAACAAGCGCTTCTTTAACGTCATTAGCTTGACATGCTGTTCCTGACTTTCTTCCTCTTCCTCCAGTTTGTTAAGAGGAATGACTTCAAGTGGATAAAGGAGCTAGTTAGTGCCCCTTGTTGTGAATGCTTCTTTCCAGCAAGCTTTCCCTTGTGATTGGCTTGAGTGAACTTGCTTGTTGGCTCAGGAGTTGGATTGTTCTTCGACCTTCTCTTCTTCATGGATATGGTCCTTTGTTTCTCGGTCACAATCCTCATTTTGGTGCTTGTTTCTACTGCCTTCACATCCTTGATCTCAAAACTTGGTTGTTGTTGGACAGTTGGAGTATCCTGTTCATCAAAATCTTCCTGAATTTGTGGTTCAATGAACCCTTCCTCTTTGCAACTCTCTGTTTCATTGGAGTGTGATCTCCCTTGATTAACCTTCTCCATTTCTTGTTCTTCTGATTCCTCCCTTGGGTTTGCCATGGTCTCACTAGAAGAATTGTGGGTAGGGATTTGCTTTGATAGATATCCAATTTGTGCTTCTAGCTTTTGAATGGCAGCACCTTGATTTTGTAAGTTGGATATCAATTCTTCCTTAAAGCCTTTCAAATCAGTTATGTCTTGACTCATGGTTGCAAGCATTCCTTCTATCCTGTTTAATTGATCTTGAAATTGTTGGTTCGGATTAGGTTGATGAGGTTGATTATCTTGGCTGTGATATGGTGGCTGGGAGTATGTGTTTTGTGTGGGTTGATAGAGTCTTTGGTTGGCGTGTTGGTAGTGGTATGACTCTTGTGTGTAGTGGAATGAGTCTTGTGGATAGTGAAATGAATTGTATGAATTTGAGAAGGAATTTTGTGCTGAGAAATGCTCAAGTGATGAAGAATTTGGATATGTAAAACTAGGAGGTGAGGTTGGATAATTCAGAGGTGATGGCTCTTGATGAATGGGGTGTGAATAAGTGAAATCTCTTTGGTTTTGATCTTCCCAGCCACAACTTGAGTAGTGTTCAAATTCACCAAAACATGGACCATTTTGTGGCTCTGGGAAGTACCCCGTTTCCTGTTCCTGATACTCCCACCCACCATGAGCATAATAACATGAATCATTCTATGGTGGTGGAGAGTTTCTCATGGATTTTGATTGACCAAAAGATGATGGATACTCATTTCTTTTTTGCAATGTGCTTAGTCTCAAACAATACTCATCCAAAGATAGTGGAAATCCCATAGTGAGGCAATATCACAAACAGCTAGTGGTTAGTATGCTAACAAGTGAATAAGCAAAGAAAACAAATTAAAATCTGCAGAAATTAGCAGTAATAAACTGAAACAAAAACTATTAACAAAAGAAAAGAAAAATTGCTCAATCTAGTTAACTTCCAATTTGAGAATTGTCAATCGAAAACCAATCCCCGGCAACGGCGCCATAAACTTGATGCACATAAACTAGTTATGCTATGATTTAGGAAATTGCACGATCGGCAAAATTCCTTCCGGCAAGTGCACCGGTTATCGTCAAGTAAAAACTCACAATAGAGTGAGGTCGAATCCCACAAGGATTGGTTGAGTGAGCAATTCGGATTAGAAGTGTGTTCTAGTTGAGCGGAATCAAGATTGAGATGAGTATTGCGGAATGTAAAATTGGCGGGAAAAGTAAATGACAAGAAATTGAAATGGCGGAATCTTAAATTGCATGAATTAAAGAGCAGAAACTAAATTGCTGAAATTAAAAGGGAATGGGGGTGATTGCATGAATTGAGTAGCAGAATGTAAAGAGAAAGTGGAAATCAGAAATGGGGAATTCATTTGGTTATAGGAGATATTGAGATCTCCGAATCAAAACATGTTTATCTCTTCCTCAACCAATGCGTTCATTAAATTTTGCTTGGCAATCTTATATGATTGGATCCCAATTCCTTGGCTCACCAATGCTCTCTAAAAACAAACAAATTCCCAATCCCTTGGTTTAAATGTTCATAAGAAGAGATGATGCTTGATCACTGATTATACCACACAATTTCATGAACCACAATTTGGTAGGATTACATGTCACAATATCCATCCAAACCCCAATCCAATCCACTGTGAGAAAGCTTCTCTAGCATGAATCCTCCATTCCTTTCCCAAGGCTCCGAAGGATTCCAAGTATGAGTAGTTTCTTTCCCAAGACAACTACTCAATGGAATTAGATCGAGAAGCTTTCTAACAAAATTCAAGAGAAAATATTGAAGAAGAAGATAAACTATTATTGATTCATTGAATTACAATAGAGCTCCCTAACCCAATGAAAGGGGGTTTAGTGAATCATAGCTCTGAATTCAATTACAAAGAAAAGGAAAACTAGCTAAAAGTGAAAGTAAAAAAAGTCCCCCTCAGGGGCTGGATTCCCCTTCAATCCCCCCCCCCCCCCGTCTTCTCAAATGTCGAAACTAAGGCCTTTAAATAGGCTCCCTAAATTACAAAATGAAAATGAAATTCAAAGCAAATTACAATCAAATGAAAATAAACTATTCTAGATGATTCTTGTGGCCTTGATTTGGTGTTGTTGATGGGCCTTGCTTGCTTGAAGGGCTGAGTGACATAATTGATCCAAAAAGGATAATGATCCATTAAACTACACTCAAATGTTGCACCCCCTTTCTTGAGTCGTCACTTTGTTCTCTTGTCAACCTCGCCAATTTGATGCCAAATATAGACTATTATACCTCGTTGGAAAGCTATGGATGTCAGCTTTCTAACGCAACTGGAAGCACCTCAATTGGATCTCTACAACTCGAGTTATACTCCATGGAAGGTGAAGAGGTCAGCTGGCCTGATTGCATGTTGGTACTATGCTCTTCTATGCACATTACGGGGCTGTTTTCTCCCTCAATTTTTAGTATCCACCATGCATGCCATATATGCTTGGAAAGCTCTAGATGTATTCTTTCCAATGCATTTTGAATCACCTCATTTGGAGTTTTGTAGCTCAAGTTATTTATGTTTGAAGAAGGCATGGTCAAGCTGTTCCATATAACACGTTTAAGCTTCAGTTTAAGGTTAAACTGAAGCTTAAACGTGGAAATGGAAAAGGTAGCCCTGGAGGTCGAACACGTTTAACCTCCAGTTTGAGGTCAAACTGGAGGTTAAACGTGGAAGCTTAGAATGGTAGTCCTGGAGGTGTCGAACACGTTTAACCTCCAGTTTGAGGTCAAACTGGAGGTTAAACGTGGAAATGGAGAGAGCAACCCTGGAGGAGAAAAGCTGTCGAACACGTTTAAGCTCCAGTTTGAGGTCAAACTGGAGCTTAAACGTGGAAATGGCTCCCTGGTGCACTTCCCATTTCTGGCGTTTAACCTCCAGTTTAAGGTTAAACTGGAGGTTAAACGTGGAAATGCTTCCTGATTGGCATTCTCATTCTGGCGTTTAACCTCCAGTTTGAGGTCAAACTGGAGGTTAAACGTGGAATGCTTCTTTGGTGAGACTTTTCATTCTGGCGTTTAACCTTCAGTTTAAGGTTAAACTGGAGGTTAAACTTCAATTCCAGCATTTCTTAGCCTTCCTGATTCTGGCGTTTAAGCTCCAGTTTAGGCTTAAACTGGAACTTAAACTCCACATGTGATATTCAAGCTTCCTTTATTGATTTTGTTGCTTCCTTGCTTAGCCTCTTCTTCCCTGAAATCATCCAAACAATTGCATCAAAGTCTTGCTAAAATTCATGAGAATTCTTCCATTCATAGCATTCAAGGAATATAACTAAAAACTCATGGAATTTGCATCAAAATCTTCATGTTTGAATGATTTAAGACAAGCATGACTATTTGGCCCAAATGATTACTTAAGGCTCAAGAAAATGCATAAATCAACTAAAAATAACAGAAAAATGCTAGTGAAACTAGCCTAAGATGCCTTGGCATCAGCTATGAATGTCTCTCTCTATTAATTACTTTCCTTAGTTGTTTGCTTTATATTTGTTGCCCTTTTTAATTTCTTGTCCCCTTATTTGCAAATCCCCCCCCACCCCTTGGATACCATAACCAATAATGTGCACACCTCACTGCAATTCCTTTGAGAGACGACCCAAGATCTAACACTCTCGGTATTTTTATTGGTTTGCACTCATGACAAACAAATTAAACTTTGATTGAGCATTACTTGTTGGTTTGAAACTATACTTGCAATGAAGTTATTTCCTCTAACCAAGAAGAAATTCTTAATCGACAGTTTTGCCTCTTTCATGTTTTTGACGCTGTTGCCGGGGAATTGCAATGTGTGCTTGTTATTGGTTATTGTATATATGTTAATATTGTGAATATCTTTATTTTTGATTTGTTTGCTAGTTTTTGCTAGTCTTAGTATTTGGTTTTCCTTGTCCCTTGTTAGTTTTGTTTTCTTTTTCTCCTACTACTATGAACTCTCATCCTTTTGGCTATGAGTTTGGTTCAAACTATGTTGTAGGAAATGGAAGCTTTAATGGAGATTTGCATCAAGGATTTGGGAATCAAAGGTGGGAGGAGCCTCAAGCATATAGACACTCTTCTTGGCAACAACCTCCTCCGATTTCTTATAGGTATAATCCAACTCCTAATGCATATCAACCTAATGGATGTGGTGACCCTCATTGTGGTTGTCAATAACCACTACCATATGCCTATGAACCACCTCCTCAACATAGTTTTGAACCACCATACTTACAAGCCCCCTACCACCAAACACCTCCACATGACCATAATCTTTATCCACCATACCAACCACCTTATGAGCCATATGAACCATACATAGAACCACAACTATTCCAACATAACACAATTACTCCCAAGAACCACCTCGATATACACCATCCCCACACCCTTACCAAGATAATAACCTTCCAATTATGAACCCTTTCCCCCAAACAATGAACCCTTTCTTCCACTCACGCCTTCATTGGATCAATCTCTCCAACCCCTAATGCAAGAACAACAAGAACTTCTAACTCATTGCCAAAAGCAAGGGGAAGCTATGGCTAGCTTAACCGAAGTGATAAGCCAATTAGCATCATTGTGCTCAACTATCTAAGATACCCTTATTACTAAATGTGGAGGATTAGTTGAGGAGCACAATGACAAGGAGAATTTGGAGCTTCAAGGTGGAGAAGAGGAGTTGAAGCAAGAATTACAACCAAGGGAGGAAGTTAAGATAATTGAGCTGGAAGGCGTGGTTGAAGAATTAGGGGATGTTGATCAAGAATTGGACTCAATCATTGATGAGTTCTTGTCCACATTAACAACTCACCTTGAGGATCCTATTGAACCTTCTTCCATTGAGCTTGAAAGCAATGTCAAAGAGGGTGTGCAACCTCCAAAGCATAGGATGAATGACGAAGAATTGAAAGAAGGTGAGCAAGCAACAAATCTTCCTCTTGATGATGATCCCACACCAAGACATGAGCCTCTTGAGATTGAGGAGTCTTCTCCCATTAAAATTGAGTTAGATGTTGGGATAAGTTCCATATTACCTCCAAGTTGTGATATGAAGAATGGAGAAGAGCTAGAAGAAGTTGGTGAGGAAGTGGTTGAATGTGAAGAACTTTGTCAAGAAGTGGACATAGAAGATGCTTGTCAAGAGGTGGGTGTAACCAAAAAAGAGCACAAGGGAGTGGACCTCGCATTGTCAAAGTGTGGGGAGGTCTCCCTTCCTAAGTCACCATCATCCTTTACACCATCCAAGTGGGTAAAATTCTTATCTCTAAGCTTTCTAATTCCACTTGAATATGGTCTGCTTGAAACGGATGGCCAACTTATAGCTCTTTGTGGAATGGAGAGAAAGAAAAAGTTGGTTAGTGGTAGGTGTCACAATCCTCAGTTCATTACGATTGGAAACTCCAAGTTTGGGAGCAATGGTTGGTGTAGAACCAATTTGCATAGATCTAGGAGGATCGTTTGGTGCCTAAATGAGAATTTGGCTTACTCACCACCCAGAGAAAATTACCATGATCAACTTAAAGACGAATGTCAAAATAGGATTTGGGATCCCGGATTACAGTATGAGGATCAACTTTGGGAGCTCCAAGCTTGTGAAGAACTCCATCAAGACTTGGTGAAATTAATTGAAAACCTTGGAGCACAATGGAAGACCAAGTATTGGTGGAAGTTCAAGGATGAATTCAAGCACAAGCCACCTTGATGAGAGATCCCCATAAGTCCAACTTAAGGACAATAAATAAAAGTGCTAGTGAGAGACACCACACCATGGTAACATCTTTTTCATTTTACTCTTTTATAAATACTGGTAAAATTAGTCTAATTTTATGTTTAATTTTGTTTGTTTGGTTTATCTAGTAGTCTAGTATATTAAATAAGATTTGATAGTGTTTTGGTAGTTGTTTGGAGGTTTGGAATGCTTGGTTTGGTGCAAGAATTTGGAAAAATTTTGAAAAAAAAAAAAAGAGCACCATGCCACGCGTACGCCTCACCCATGCGTACACGTGACCCCAAGTTTTTTGACCACTCACGCGTACGCCTCGCCCACGCATACGCGTGACATCCAAATTTTTCAAGGCTAGTACAAAAAATAGAGAGTTGCGCGTGGAGTGTGTTGAAATTGTGCCTCTGACACAATTTTCACCCACGCGTACGCGTGACCTACGCATACGTGTACGCATCACTTATCTCCCTCTTAACTCACGCGTGCACGTCGCCGATGCGTACGCGTCGCATGCCACTTCTGCCATTCACGCATACACGTGACATGAAGCGTATGCGTGATACGACCCTGTTTCACCACTCTTCTTTTCTTCTCCTATTTCCATTTCTTTCTTTCTTTTCCCTTCTCCTCTTTTTTTCCCTCCTTCAACCATCATCCAACACTACCAATCACCATCTATCACCATTTCTTTTAGTTAGTTAGTTAGTTAGTTAGTTATTTTGTTAGTTTGATTTATGTTTATTTTTCTGTTTTTCATTATAAGTGTTGGATTATTAATCTTGTTTACTGTTTATTGCTGCTGATTACTGATAGGATATTAGTTTAATATCATTGTTGTTAATTTTCATTGTTGGATTTCTTTCTTGAGGTTACAAGTTATTACTTGGTTTTGAACTTTTCATGCTCAACATTTTTTAATACCAAGTACATGTGACATTGCCTTCAAGCTTTCTAAATCTTTTGAATTGCATGTTTTGGCCACCATGTGATTTAAAGCATTTCATTATGATTAGGCAATAGTGTGTTATCAATGCATTTTTTATTAGGTGATGCTTGTTATGATTGATCCTTACTCACATCACCTATTTCATGCATTGAGATTTTGGAATTGTGAAATTGGATCGTAAGCTTACCTAATTGCATATTTTTGAGCTTTTCAAGCTTTGTGGACCATGCTTGCTATATGATTGATTTTCACTTCTATCTTCTTTGTCCTAAGTTCCATAGCACCCATGTGTTCCTGACGAACGGATATTTGCTAGTAAAGAATTTTGCAAATAAATTCTCGTTGAAAGTATAGTTTCTAAACCAACAAAGAATCCTTTCGTACAAAAATTTGTTTGTCACTAAAGCAAACCCAATAAAAATAAACCGAAGTATTTAAACCTCGGGTCGTCTCTCAAGGAATTGCAGGGAGGTGTATTTATTATTGGTTATGGAAGATTATCTTTTTGGGATTTTTGAATAAGGAAAAAGAAAAATAAATTGCAAGAAAGTAAATTAATAATTAAGAAAACTCTTGGCAAGGTATGAGAATTAGACGTCCTATCCTGGTTTTACTTATCAATTGTGATGAGAATTATTCATTGCTCCCACTTGGCCAACCTCTAACTATGAAGGTAAGTCAAGTGGATAAATAAATATGAACCCTCAAGTCCTAGTCAACTCCCAAGGAAAGACTAGATTTAGTAGAATTCAAGTCAATTAGCAATTGAACAATTATCAATCGACAAAGGAGTTTGATAACTCAAGAGTCTCCAATTACTCAACCAAAGCTAAGAATATGAAAAGCTAAATTAAAATCATAAATATGAAATACCTCAAATTGCATTAAATAAAGAAAGGAGTTCATAAACCAAATTGGGAAAATAGATAAATTAGAATGCTAGAATAAATAAAAGTAGAAGAGAAACTAAATGAAAGGAACATTGAACCTGGAATTGAGAAGAAATAAACCTAAACTAAGAGAAATCCTAAAACCTAGAGAGAGGAGAGAGGAGACAGCCTCTCTCTCTAGAAACTACATCTAAACCTAAAATTGTGAATTGTGAGAAGTGTCCCTTCATTCCTCCACTCTGTAGCCTCTAATCTATGTTTTCTGGGCCGAGAACTGGGTCAAAAACAGCCCATAAATCGCTGGTGACAAATTCAGAAACGCTGAAATTTTGCAAATACGACGTGTGCGCATGATGCACGCGTGCGCGTCGCCTATATTCAGAGCAACTATGGCAAATTATATATCATTTCGAAGCCTCGGATGTTACCTTTCCAACGCAACTAAAACCGCCTCATTTGGATCTCTATAGCTCAAGTTATGGTTAGTTAAGTACGAAGAGGTCAGGCTGGACAGCTTAGCAATTCCTTCAATTTCTTATATTCCTTCCACTTTTGCATTCTTCCTTTCAATCCTCTAAGCCATTCCTGCCCTATAAACCCTGAAAACACTTAACACACATATCAGGGCATCGAATGGTAATAAAAGATGATTAATAATTAGCAATTTTAAGGCCAAAGAAGCATGTTTTCAATCATAGCACAAAATTAGGAAGGAAAATGTAAAAAATGTGAATTGTATGAATAAGTGTGTAAAGGCTTGATAAAAACCACTCAAATTAGCACAAGATAAACCATAAAATAGTGGTTTATCAGTTCCACTTCTATGTCACTTAGGTGTTGCAAATAAAATTCAAAGTGTGTCATTGATTGTTGTGTAAGTTTCATATACCATTTTGTTCACTAAGTTTACTTATACATCAATCAATGTCCATCCATTATCCAATTCACAATTGCTTGATTATTTCCTTGAGTGCTTTCATGCTTCTTTATCACTTATTTTCTTATCTTAACTTACAAGTTACCTTGAAGTATTTCAAGCACACTAGAATGAGTGAAGTGCATACTTTCTTTGTGTAATTGTGACATAACTTTTAATATCAGTATGTGTGTTCTAAACCGCATGCAACTTAGAACTCACACACCATTTTCATCAATGTCAGATTAATTCACTCACTTTATTCTAGTGATTTACCTCATTCCAAAATTTACGCTTCCTTGCTTTTGCATTTTCTCATCTTACTGTGATATTTTCTATTTTTCATGGGTGAGTCATCATAAGCTAAAACGAAAGCGAAAGAAGGAACACGCCACAGCCGGTTGATCCACCAGCTAAAGGTGGCAACTCGGAAAGTTGTCGTACCCTCGAGGACAGTGCAAACTTTTAAATGTGGGGAGGTCATCCGACCACTCGGCGTTTTTGGGTGACAAATTTCTAATCCTAACACTTTCGCATTTTAATTTTAGGTCCTTTAGAATCTTTAGTTGCATTTTCTTAGTTTGCATATACATAATAAGCTTAGTCAAAATAATGAAATTTTTCAAGGATTTTATCTATAGGGCACCCCAATTGATTTGAAAAAAATTTAGAACTTGCTTGAATTATATATATTGTGGAGCATGTTTTTGAGCTAAGAACATATAAGCATGTGAGTTTTGAGCCTAATTGTGTGGTTACATCATATAACCATTTATTTTCATTCTTGTGTGTATTATTCTCTTTCTATTATTGTAATATTTGATTTGTTTGATTCTTTATGTCTATTATTTTGTGTATGAATGTACTTATATGATTGAGGTCATCGTTTCAAATAGCTCACTTAACCCAAATGGCCTTACCTTTTATCTTCCATTGTTAGCCACCTTTGAGCCTATGCTAAACCCATTTGTTTTTAATTTTAGCACATTACAAGCCTTAAAACGAAAAACAATAAAAGTCCCTTGTTTGGATCTTTGGTTAGCTTAGGCTAGTGAGGGTATTTATAATTTAATTGTGGGAAAATTAGGAACATTGGTTGAGGTAAAAGAGTGTTTTGAGTTTTCATTGAGAATATTGGGAATTGGATACATACTCATGCATTAAATGTTTTAACCATATGCATTGGTACCTTTGTAAATAATTCATCAAAAGAAAAAGAGAAAAGCAAAAAAAAATGTAGAAAAAAATAGAAAAATAAAAGAAACAAAAATATATAGAAAAAGAAAGCAAATAAAAAAGAGACAAAATGCCCCAAAGTGAAGTTCAATAATAATCAATACATATGGGTTGTGATAAAAAAAAGAGAATGCATGAGTGTGTGAAAAGTGAAGAACGGGTAGTTAGATTTGCTTTAAATGGTATAGGTTGTCATAGGTTAGGTGGAAAGTTTTAAGTTACTTAAAGATTCAAATTTCTAGTCCACTTGACCAAATACAATCTTATCTTGACCCTAGCCCCATTACAACCTATGGATAAGTCCTCATGATATTTGTATGCATGCATGAAATAATTGTTGATTGTTAGATGAAAAATAATCTTGGAAAGCATGATTAGAAGACAATTGAGTGAATTAACTCTATACACTTGAGCGACTAGAGCGGATACACATCCGGTGAGGGTTCGATTGCTCAATTACATGTTTTCACCTATGATCATCTCCTTTCTTGCAAGTTGTTAAAATCTCTTCAATAACTCAATTCAATTGTAGATTTGACTTGATTGTTAATACGTTTAGCCCTCATGCTCATATATACTTTCTTGGAAATTGATTTATTTTGACCAAGTAGTTGCATTCATTTAAATAGATTGCATGTAGGTAGATTGCATATATATAGTTTGTATTGAATAAGTGTCAATACCCTTTGTTTCTTTCTTAAGTTTAGCATGAGGACATGCTTGGTTTAAGTGTGGGGAGGTTTGATAAACCCCAATTTTGTGGTTTATCTTGTGCTTAATTTGGAGGATTTTATCAACTTATCTCACATTTATTCAATGAAATAGCATAGTTTTGTAATTCTCCCTAAATTTGTGCTTAAGTGTAAAAACATACTTTTTAGGCCTTAAAATAGCTAAATTTAATTCACCTTAATTCCATTCGATGCCTTGATATGTTTGTTGAGTGATTTCAGATTCATGAGGCAAGTATTGGATGGAAGAGGTAAAGAGAAAAGCACTCAAGATGGAGAATTCATGGAAAAACAAGGAGTTGACGTGCTTAGAGCGACGCGCACGCGTGAAGAGGTGCATTGTCGAAGGCGATGCGTACGCATGACAAGAAAAAGCCAGACGACCCATACGCATGACCCATGTGTACATGTCATAGCCAGCACGTGACCTCATTAAAGTAAATTTGCTGGGGGCGATTTCTGAGCTTCTCAGGCCCAAATCTAACTCATTTCTGAGACTATTTCATGCAGAATTCAAGATGGGTCAAGGGGGGAGCAATTAGATTAGCTTAGCAATCATGCTTTAGGTAGTTTCTAGAGAGAGAAGCTCTCTCTTCTCTCTAGAATTAGGTTAGGATTAGGTTAATTTCTCTTAAATCTAAGTTAATTTCTTGTTTTCATCTTGTTTTCCTTTCAATTTCTTGTTATTATATCTTTGCTCTCTTAGCTCTCGTATTAATTTTCCTTTTATGTCATTTTTATGTTCATGCATTATTGTTGGATTTGGATTTCTTTTTAATGCAATTCATGTTTATGTTCCTTTATTGTTTAATTGAGTTGTTGTTATTGTTTCCTTGCAATTGGGTAGTTGTAGAATTTATATTTCTTGCAATTTAACATGCTTTCCTTTTATGTCTTCCAAGTATTTGACAAAATGCTTGGTTGGATGTTAGAGTAGTCTTTGAGCATTCTTGGCTTGGAAAGAGAAATTGGGCAATCTTGAGTCATTATAATACCCAATTTAGATTGGTGATCTAGAGTTGTTTGTTAATATTGTTTCTATTGACTCTAATCTCCTGCTAATTCAATTAGTAAGTTGATTAGGACTTTTGGATTGAGATTAACTAGTCTTATTTGACTTTCTCTCATGTGAAGATAACATTATATCTTCTTCCATTGTTGGATATGACTAAATAGGATTAGCTCCTGATAATTATTGTGTTATGATTGATGACTAGGATAGAAAGCCTATATTCTCAATCCTTGCTATGAATGTCTCTCTTTATTAATTGCTTTTCTTAGTTGTTTGCTTTACATTTGTTGCCCTTTTTTAATTTCTTGTCCCCTTATTTGCAAACCCCTCCCTTAGATACCATAACCAATAATGTGCACACCTCACTGTAATTCCTTTGAGAGACGACCCAAGATCTAATACTCTCGGTATTTTTATTGGTTTGCACTCGTGACAAACAAATTAAACTTTGATTGAGCATTACTTGTCGGTTTGGAACTATACTTGCAATGAAGTTATTTCCTCTAACCGAGAAGAAATTCTTAATCGACAGTTTTGCCTCTTTCAATTTCCAATGGCCTTTTGGTAGAGATTCTATCATTGGGCTTAAAAGAGGATTTGGTTTGTTTGTCCAATTGACAAGCATCAGCAGTGAAGTCTTTGTCAAACTTTATGTTAGGAATGCCTCTAACCAAGTTTTTCTTTACAAGCTTAGAAATTTGGTACATGCTTGCATGTCCTAATTTCTTATGCCATAGCCGTTTTTCAGATTCCACGGAAGTAAAACATGCCATATTTTGTTCTTTTAGCTCCTCTAGAGTAAGTCCATATATATTACTGCACCTTTTCGCTTCAAACAAAATTTCACTGGATTTTTCACAAATGACTAAGCAATCCAATTTCGTAAAGATACCCAAGTATCGTAGGTCACATAATTGGCTAATGCTCAGTAAATTGTGTTTCAATCTGTTAACAAGATAAACATCATTAATGAGGGAAGAGAAATGTTCACCTACTTTACCTATGGCCACTATTTTATCTTTACCATTATCACCGAAAGTTACGAAGAATCCATCATATTTGTTAAGCTTGATGAAGAACGTAGACTTTCTGGTCATATGCCTAGAGCATCTGCTGTCTAAGTACCACATGTTGTCCTTCCTTTTGGATGCTACGCAAAACTGTAAAAAGTTCTTAAATGACCTTAGCTATCCAAATCTTTTTGGATCCTTTAATGTTAAATCATCTCCTTTGGCTAAGACAATTATAGTTGCCAACTATTTTGTAGACTTTATCACCAATCAGTTTTTCAGTTATAAAGCATTGAATAGGAAACTGTCCATCCCGATTGCATAAATGACGTCTTTTAGGTTACTATTTTTTAGGAGATTTAGGTTTGAAATCTGATGTCATTAGAAGTGGAGGCCACATTTTCGAATTTGAACAATCAAAAATAGTTTCAGATTTATCATAAAAATCCAAACCAGCATTTTCATAAAGAGGTTTTTGACTAGCCAATATGTTATTTAAATTTTCAGAACTCTGAGCAAACTGGGCTAGATCTTGTTTTAGACTTTTAACCTCTTTATGCAACCGATCATTTTCTTTAAAGAAATTTAAGTATACAATCACTAAATTTTGTTTCTCACAACCACTAAGTGCAGTCTTAAGCCACTTATTTTTTTCAATAAGATCAACAGTGGTTTCAGCTTCCCTAAATTTTTCTTTGAGAAAAGTGTTTTCAGCTTTTAGGATGTCATTTGCCGATTCAAGATCATGACACTAATTTAGAAAACTTCTTAATTTTTCAGTGAGATGATCAATCATGAGATGAAGATCTTCATTAGAGGGTTCAATAAAAATTACCTCATCAGTTTTGTGATGGTCGACCATGAGACGGGCTTGAGAACCTTCTTCTGAATCCTCGTCTTCTTCTGAATCATTTTCCAAATCTTCCCAAGAGGCTAGAAGCCCCTTCTTCTTGTCTTTATGAGTTTTGTCTTCCTTCTTCGGTTTAGGACAGTCAAACTTGTGGTGTCCTGCTTCTTTACAGTTATGGCAGATGATTTTACTTAAATCCTTCTTTGGTTTTCTTGAACTGCTTTTCTTGCTCTTTCCTCTTAGTTTCAGCATTCTCCTGAGTTTTCTGACAAGAAAACACAAACTGGTCATCTGATGAATCATCATTGGATTCATCACCCAGTGATTCAGTAAATGATTTTAAAGAAACTCCTTTCTCTTTTGCATCATTTTTCAAGTGAGTGATTTCAAAAACAAGTAATTTTCCTCTTAGTTCATCAAAAGTCATTTGACTAATGCCACTACTCTCGGCTATTACTATAGTCTTAGTTTTCCACTCTTTTGTGAGACTTCTTGGAACTTTTCTCACTAGCACAGGTTCAGGGTGAGTAATTCCCATAGCATCTAAGCCATTGATGATGACAGTGAATCTTTCGAACATTTCATCAATAGATTCTCCTTCCTTCATAAAGAACATCTCATATTCTTTACACAACATGTCTATTCTGGTTTGCTTCACTTGGATAGTACCTTCGTGTGTGACTTGGAGCTTATCCCTGGTCTCCTTTGCTGTTTTGCACCTTGATACCTTTCGGTATTTCTTGAAGCTAATTGCACAGTTAAGCATGTTGACAGCTTTAACGTTGAGCTCTATTTTCTTCTTGTCTTCATCATTCCATTATGCATCCGTCTTGGGAACAACTTTACCATCTGCTCCTATTTGGTTGGGACTTGAGGACCGTTCATAATGATCTTCCATATGTTGTAGTCCACTGATTGAACAAAGACCTTCATTCTTTCCTTCCAATAGTTATAGTTCTTTCCATTGAAGAATGGAGGTCTGTTGTTTTATTGCCCTTACGTCATAGTGTATGCCACTATGTTGGAACTATTATTGCTTGCCATCAGGATCTTTCCTCCAAGATGCAATGCTTAATCTCTTTGAGACCAAGATCTGATACCAATTGATGGTTATCAGTAGCTAAGAAAAGAGGGTTGAATCTTGGTCCCTTTTTTTTCTTGTGTGAATCAGCTTTCTATTATGAAAATACAGGAGATATTTTGGTTTTTTCTCTTAATTTGGTGGGAGATACTTTTGTTTTGTCTCCTATTGTGCAGAATCAAAACAGAGATGAGAGTAGAGATTGACATAGATATATCCTGGTTCAGCTAGCTAGTGCAATGTAGCCTACATCCAGTCTCCATCACAATAGTGATGGAATTTCACTATTTTTTCAATAGATGACAATCACTAATTCTCCCTAAGATCTACCCAATCCTATATGGGACAAGTCCAGATTCTAACCCAATCTGAACTTGACTAGGACTCAAACCTAGCTTTCAACTGCAAAGTGCTAACCCAACTTACCAGAAAATCTCATAGGATCATTACACAAAATAGAAATATATACAAAGAATTTTTGAGATATCTTTGGCTTTTTCTCCAAGTCTAGCTCACTGTCTTTTTTCTCTCATTGGCTTTTTCTTACAAACCTCACCATGTTTGTCTTTTACCAATGAAACTCAGACAGACTAAACTGAGAAAAAGAAATACAAAATAATTACCATGAAGGAGAAGAACTTAGAACAGCTTAGAAAGCTATGAGAACTGAACCAAGTGCTCTATTCCACTCACTTGCTCAATCCTTGGCTATTCGCCCTTATTATAGAGGAGTGAAACCTCCAAGGTTTGAACCAAGTTTAATACCTGGGTTGTCTTCTTCCTCCTTCATCAGAACTTGCAGTGGTGTGATCAGTGGAGAGAGAGAAGGTCGAATCTTTGACATACAACATACCTTTCTCTTTCATCTTTTTTCTTTAAGTTCCTTTTATCTTGACTGTGAATCTTTTCTTTGGCTCCAAGTTTGGTTTTGGACCATGGATTCAAGGTAGAGTACCGTTGACTTCTTCCTTTCCATGGTTACTTGATTTGTGCTTGAAGCTCTGTAGATTTCTTCACAGTTCCTTGGTGTAGCACAAATGGAGAAAGTAACTTTTAAAGTTGCTCTATTCGAATAGGATTTACTTTTTTTGTTGTAGCCCTTCTTCTTGCTTAAAATTAGAAATAAGCTTTTAGTTCTTTGCCGAGCCCTATCTTTAGATCTTTCCACTTTCTTCTTTCTTGGTTCAATGACTTGATGTGATAGAGAAGAAAAAGAAGAGAGAGAAGAGAGAAGGATGGTGTTCGGTGGAAGTGAAACAAAACTCAATTGAATTTTGAGTTGTTTACCCTGTTAGATACTAGGTTGAAGAGAAATGGGTTTGAGATTGATCACCAACTTAGGCTTGGATCTTTATTTGGGCTAGGTTTGATTTCTTTCTTTCTTATGGTTCAGCTGTCCCGGCCTTCATGGATCAAGATTTGAGTGAATGGAGTGGTATGGTTGAAATTTGTGTTGGCCAATGTGTTTGTGTTTGTGGGCTTGCTTATTGGGCCTGTTGCAATTCAAATTAATTTCTGCACATTACACAAAAATAATTATACAACCAATTTGATAATAAGCCAATAATGTTTGATCATCACTTTAATCAAGTTTTAGTTTTTCAAACTCAACACACACACACACACACACACACACACACATATTATGGAATACGTTTATCAATTCTCACCTCCTCCCCTTACATGATTGAGTGAATGAGGATAGCTCTTTCAACCCTCACTTCAGAATTGTTGGACGAGAGAAATATTGACCGTCAGATAAGCTCGAACCATCCCCTAGTTGTCAGGATTAGGTCACTTCTTTTCAATTGGTTCAGTTTTCCCTCGGCATCATATTTTCAATTTGTGTTAGGTTCACAGATGTCAGTGATCACATCCATATACTGTGGATCCGTTTGAAGCCTTGATTGGTATGACAATGTCTGAGAAGGAGAGGAAGTTTTTTGGAGGCGTAGAACCTTATGGATATGAGGGGGGATGAAGTCAATAACTTTTCCTCTTACAAAGCTCTTGCAATCAGTCTCCTTCTTGGTTTCCTCATCAGTTCGCTATGCATTCATATAAAACTCTTGAACCATCAAGATCCTAACCCCTTGGGGTGGGTCACAGAAGAGGTACCAACCCCTCCTTACTACCTTATGTTCAATTTCAAGATATTCATCATCTTCTAACTAGAAGCTCACTTCGGGTATAGCAATTCGTGAGAAAGCCCAGCTAGTGAATCTCTCCTCATGTAGTTTTCTTTTGAACCTTGTGGAATCAAATGAGGAACTGGCTGCTTCCTTCCCATTTTTCTTCTTTGATGATGAGGAAGACATTTTTATAACACCAAACTTAGTTTCTTACAATTAGAGATGTAGAATGGAGTGCTATGAAAGAATGTGTGTTATGGTGATACGTGGAGTGTATTGTTGTTGTGAAAATGGTGGAGTGGTCATGGTCTTATATAGGGAAGGAAATAGAAATCATGTGATTGGGGATGAATGGCATGGTTAATGGCTTATGACTTCCGAAGCAAAAGGCAGTGTGACAAAAGAAATCTTTGGAATTTTTTAGGCTTGTGTGCCTGTGAATGCAATTATTCAATGTCACATGCAAGAGTGAAAGCTCGTGCTCCACGAGGAAGGAAAGAGGTTCAAGTGGGTTCACTAACCCTTCGCCACTTATGCATGTATGCATACAATTGATGTACGTGAAGAGGGGTGCTCACTAGATCAAGCCATGGCGTTACATGCACCAAGCAAGGCGGTAATACACCAAGCTATTCTTTTTCCAGGGGCTTGTTTCCTTTAGGTCGTGGCACTCCCCTCTCTCCGTGGCACGCCAGCTTTGGGTTTCTTATAAGGTATTGCACGCCCTATACACGGCATGGCATGCCCTCCCTTCACAACACGAGGGCATGTAATGCCATGTATACGATGTGGCATACCCTCGACACTAAAGCGTTGTATGCCCTGTGCATGGCATGGCACGCTGCTTCAACTTCTTTGTAGGGTGTTGCACGCCCTGTGTGTGGCATCGCACGTCCTTGACTCATGTTCCAGGTGTTGCACTTCCTTGTGAATTCCTAAGTATGAATGAAGTTCTTTCTTTTTGAAAATAAAACAAGAACAAAAACACAAGGAAAAGAAAAAATATGGGTGAAATTAATTAGAAGAAAAGAAATTAAAAGCAAAAAGGATATAAAAGATTGAGTTGCCTCCCAATAAGTGCTCTTTTAACGTCATTAGCTTAACGAAGGGCACTTTCAAGGTAGAAAGTGAACTAAGCTTTGTTGATCTTCTTCTCTTAGATAATGTTTCAATCTCTGCCCATTAACTGTGAATATTTTGCCAGTATCTTTGTCTATCACCTCGACATGTCCAAAAGGAGATGCTTTACTCACTATGAAGGGTCCTGACCACCTTGACTTGAGCTTTCCAGAAAATAGTTTCAACCTAGAATTGAATAATAACACCTTCTAACCTGGTTCAAAACCTTTTGAGAGGATCTTCTTATCATGTCACTTCTTTATTCTTTCCTTATGTAAGTGTGGCCAAAAGTGGTCAATGGTCACACTTTTATGTGGCTGGCAACTGATTAATTATTTGGCCACAGTTTTTTTTCACGCTTCAAAAGCGTGGCCATAGAAGAAAATCGACACACTTTTATGAAGGTAGCGACTGATTAATGATTTGGCCACGCTTTTTCTGCCATGCTTCTAAAGCGTGGCCATAGAGGGAAACATGTATGCTTTTAAGGTGTGGCTAGTTTGTCTTCCTACGGTCACATTTTCAAAACGTGGCTATATCCTCTAATTATTATAGTACCCTAAAAAAACGAAACGACAGAGTTCCCATGAAAAATAATTTCCCACCAATTTTTTTTCCAAACACGTTATTAACCATGTTATTTTTTTTTCACTTTAACCCTAAAGAAGTGATAACCCTTTCATCACTACTTAAGCCGTCGCACCCAACTGTCCTTTATCTTTATCATTGTCGATGAGAACCGTTGTACCCAGCTGCCCTCTCTCCGATGAGAACCCTCGCACCCAGCTTTCCTCTCTCCTAGCCCTTCATCTTCATCACTATTGAGAACCCTTGCACCCAGCCCTCTCTCTAAGCCCTTCATCTTCATCACTGCTGAGAACCTTCGCACCCAGCCTTCTTTCCGAGCCCTCTCTCGCAGCCCTCTCTCGCACCCTAGCTCTATCGCAACCCTCGCACCCTCAACGTAATCCTCCTCGTCAAATTTGCAACCCTCATACCCTCTCTCGCAACCCTCCATCGGCACACCCTGCATCGGTGTGCCCTCCCTCTGCGGTGTCTCTCTCACAAACCCTAAACACTAAAGACGCTGCCTCTCTCTCATTCCTCCCTCAATCGTTTCTGCCTCTCCCTCAATCGATGCTCAACCCTCACCATAAACCCCACAAGGTAAGTATTTCTTCTCTCTATTTCTCTATTCCTGTGATAAGGGCCATTATTTTGGAACATTAGGTATGTGTTCTTGTTTTTCATGTTCTTTTAGTTGTCCTTTTCTCTTTTTGGAACTTAATTCTCTTATTTCATTATATCTAAATATTTGTTATTTTTTTCTCTTTCTTTGTAAATTGAATGTATTTATTTCAAGCAATAGTACTTTGTATGGTGTTTTGTGTCATATTCTGAAACGATAGAACTTTGGCTTTAGAATTTCCCTAATGGAATGGGTATTGATGGTGTGTTGTGTTGTTGCTTTGATAAGTTGTGTTTCTTATTCATGGGCTAGGTATTCAGATATGCATTATTTCTATTTTCGACCCCTCAAAATTTCATACTTTTATTCTGAAAAAAAGACACCAAAAAAAAGGAGAATTGTGATGGCTAATGTGCTTGTCAGTATGCTTTTTTATTACTTATTTTTTTTAGCGAGACTTTTTGGTGATGGTGGTGGTGTAGTGTAAGGTATGCAATTTGCTATTTGCTACCTATGAAGTCTAGTTTACTAACTATTCTTGTTAGGGTTGGCTTAAGTGTGCAAATGCCAGAGGTATTTTGGTTATTTTCCCTCTATATAAGTAGATCGTCACAATTCAGAAGGGTCACCAAGGTGGCGCTAACCATCATGACACCAACTTCAGCAATGGCTACAACAATGATATGACTTGCATTAGTGTAGATTAACCTCAAATTTTTCTTAAGCATGAGGTATTTCTGTTGTATTATATCAAATCATTTGATTCCTTAGGATAACATCACGTGTCCTGTATAATTTTAGTTATTTTATAAAATGAACAATATTTTGTTTCTTTTTTAATAAGAGGAAAGAAAAAATAAATAACCAAACAAAAAGAGAAAACAATAGAAAGGCACAATAACTAGATACTCAAAGGCATTATCAAGAATAAGCTAACTACATAGTTGGAGGGATGGCCCATTGAAGCACGGTTTATGATGTGTTAATAGACAAGAAATTTTTAAAAGATATATTTATAAATTTGTATTAATGATTTAAAACTAAATTTTGAATATTTTATCGATATTCTTTTTGCTAAGAGATAGCCTTTGAGAAATTCAGAATTGAAATTCTAATTTTTTACTTTAACATTATTGCATTTTTTACATTTCTTTTTACTATTTTCTCTCATGCTGACTAATCGTTATGCTCTGCTGAAATTTTGGAGAAAGATCATGCATTATTATTTGAACAAGCATGTAGCTGTTGATTATTATTATTATTATTATTATTATTATTATTATTATTATTATTATTATTATTATTAAACTATTTAGACTTGTTTAATAATGCTGAAATTGATGTGTTTTCTATTTTATTATATAAAGTTTGTCAAATTTTTATAGAAACACACGCATACTTGTAGGTTATACGCCACCGGTGAATGTTGTTGATATACACTTACATTATGATAATGCCTTTAACTGTACTTCTAATTCTTTGCAGATTGGACAAATATGTGAAGTCACTTGGTTGCGTCTTTCCAGTTTCATTTACATTTTATTATACATTTGTTTGCTTGAACTGAATCTTGTGTTTTTTTGCTGTTAGTTTACTTCCTAAACTGGATCTTGTGTTGTTTACTGAATTTTTTCTATGTTGATGACCGAAATTTACACTCCATTCAAAATTAGTGAATTAGTCCTTTTGACAAGCACACCAAAATTATCGTCAAGTAATAACCCACAGTGGAGTGGATCGTATCCACAGAGATTGGCAAATTCGAGCAGTTTTAATTAATTGATGAATTAGTCAAGCGGATCAATAGGATTGTAGAGTGCAGAATTGTAAATGACATAAATGTAAATGACTAGAATAGAAAGAAAAGCAATAAAGTGCAGAAATATAAATGGCAGAAAGTAAAGTGCAGAATCATAAATAACTTGAATGTAAACGGGAATGGGGAATTGATGAATGTAAAAATAAGCAGTAAAGAAATGGATAGATAGGAATGGGGAAATTCATTGAGATTGGGAAATGTTGTCTCTTTAGTTTGAATTTAGCTTATATCCTCTTCAATCATGCAACTTATTGACCTCTTGGCAATCATGAGTGATTGAGCCCCAATCCCTTGGTGACTCAATCTCTCAGATCTTGATCAATAGCCAATTCCTTGGTCTAATTACTCATAAAGAGAGATATGCTTGGTCCCTGATTATACCACACACCATTATAGGTCCAAGTAGAGGGAAGATTATATGTCACATATCCAAACACCAAAACCCAGATTCTACTCTAGTGTGAGAAAGGATTTCAAGCATGATTTCATGTTTCCTTTCCAAAGGTTCCCATGAAACCCAATTGTATTCAATCTCTTTCCCAAGATAATTGAATACTAAGCATTAAGAACGAAATTCCTTCTAGAAAATCAAAGAGAAGATGAAGAGAAGAAGGATTTCACTATCATTCATCCATCAGGTACAACAGAGCTCCCTCTCTCAATGAGAGGGAAGTTAGCTACTCATAGCTCAAAAAGTACTCAAAAGTGAAGTGTAAAAGTGGATCTAAAACTGACTGCTTAACCCCTTCTTCAGTACTCCTTGGGGGTATTTATACTACTCCTAGTAAAATAAAAGAATTACAAAAGTGAAAAAGGAAAATTACATTTTGGAGGGAAAAGAAAACACTCAATAAGCATGACTTCTTAGCTGGCGTGTGGCTGGCGCTTCTCTGGCGTGTCATGTACCCTTCATTTCTAGCTTGGCATGCCACGCCTACTCCTTCAAGTGGCACGCTCATCCCTCTCTCAACCTTGGCGTGCCACGCCTTCGAACTCAAGTGGCACACCATAGTGAATTTCTTGTGTTGGCGTGCCACGCCTTCGAGCTCAAGTGGCACGCCCCTTGCCTTTCTCACTTCTCTTTGCCTCTGGAAACTTGTACTGGCGTGCCACACCCTTGCTTCATGCTTGGCTAGGCTTCTCTGGAAAGTTGAACTAGCGTGGCACACCCAGGGTCTGGCGTGCCACGCCCCTTTTGTGAGTGAGTGGTTCCTCTGTTTGGCGTGCCACGCCTGGTTGCTCAAGTGGCACGCCTAAATGAAGAATAGTGAATGGCGTGCCACGCCTTTGATACCAAGTGGCACGCCCCATGTAATTGGCCTCCTTCATCTTCTCTGGAAACTTAAACCAGCGTGCCATGCCTAGAGGTTGGCGTGCCACGCCCATGATCTTGTCTTGGTTCTAGTGGTTGGCGTGCCACGCCTCAGTCTTCAAGTGGCACGCCATAGTGAAATGCCAAGGTTGGCGTGCCATGCCTTCGATACCAAGTGGCATGCCCAGTCCTTACTTTTGGTCCTTTGTGCATTGGCGTGCCACGCCATGCTGCTCAAGTGGCACGCCCATGATCTTGTGAACTCTTCAAGCTTGGCGTGCAACGCCTGGGTTCTCAAGTGGCACGCCCAAGTGACTTCTTTGGGCTGGCGTGCCACGCCTTCGATACCAAGTGGCACGCCATAGTGAAGATTCTTCTTGGAGTGGGGAGTTGGCGTGCCACGCCCCTTTGCTCAAGTGGCACGCCCATAGTAGTTGATGGGTCAGGCGTGCCACGCCCAGCTTGGCATGCCACGCCCCTTTTGTGTCCTCCATTGTGGCTCTCTGGAATTTTGTATCAGCGTGCCACGCCCAGTCTCTGGCATGCCACGCCCATATGCATGCTTTGAATCTCTTCTCTGGACTTTAGTACTGGCGTGCCACGCCCTACTCCTGGCGTGCCACGCCAGTGCGTTTTTGTGGCATTTGCTTCAAGTTTCACGTCAGTTTCACACGCCCAGCTTCTTGTTTGTCTTCCACCCAATTTTTGATGCTTTTCTCACCTGAAATTCAGCACAACTCATCTCAAAGTGGTGTACCATAATATTCATCAAATAACGCATGAATTGTACTGATCAAATGAGATTTATGCTCTTTTATGGTCTTCTTTATGTAAGAAAGAAGGGTAGATGATGCAAGTCATCACAACACTAAACTTAAGTTTTGCTTGTCCCAAGTAAATCAATGTGAGTAAACCTTTATAACTTGAGGCCTTGGCTTTGAGTGATTACTATACAACTAAGAGTAAGACTAAGTGTTCAACACATGTATGAATGTTTTAATGTCATGGGAAGCTCTTGGATCCTTGAAGGTTCTTTCAGGTGTAGGCCTTAGGGGTCTTTTCTATTGATTGTCACCTTGAAGTAGTAAAGGTTGTTTTGCTTTCTTGACCACGACTCTAAGTGTTTTGTCTCAAGACAACCCTTTATTTAAGCTTTCAATTAGCACTCCCAAACCAGTTGGTTTTAGGGTACTAGGTGTTGAGACACCCTAAGAATTTACTTGCCCAGGTCTCTTCTTGACACATCTTCACCACAAGCATCTACTAAGATCTTTAATTCTCTTTGAGGCTTTTTTTTCTAATGTTTCCCCTTTTTTTATCCCAGTAGTTGATGCTCAGAGCCTTGGGTCTTTATTGCTTACTACCTCTTGGTTCTATGGATATTCAAGGAAAACCCTTTGGCCTTCCCTGGTTATACCTTATAGAACTAGTTGCTCTCCCATGACTCATTTTCTTTTTAGTTCATCCAAGGTTCTATACTTAGTTTCTTATTTCTTAGTTTGTTTGATAATCCATCTTGGCCTTGGTCTCTCTCATTGTTTTTGCACTACTCGCAGTGACTCTTATGGGGACAAACTCTACTTTTATTTATGTGAAATGAAGACTTGAAATACATGTCATTTTCTTTCTTGAAAAAGAAGAACTCATAAAGACTTCAAACAGGAATTTAAAACTAAGCAAAAAGCATAAACTATCCTAGCATGATTATTTATTCAGAAAGTAAATGAAGCAAAAAACTTAAACAAGATTTCAGAAATTGGAAAGTGTCAACCATGGGACTCAACCATCTTGAGCAGCTTCATCTTTAATTCATTGGCCCCTTCCCTTTGTCCTTCTTCTTGGAGCGGGAGGAGCCACCTTCATCTGGTTTGGCAGAGCCTTCTTGTGCTTTGGCATCCTTAGGTTTCCAAAATCCTGCCCTCCTCATGTAATTCATTTCATCCTCCTTATGTTTGGCTAGGATTTTCTCTTGTCTTGCACTTAGTTCTTCCATTCCTTGCATGAAGGTTGGGTATCTTGGGTTTAGAGCGGCCACGGCGTTACACAAGTGATTCAGCTTCACTTGTGTGTTAATGTCATACTGCCTCCTGGATATGGTTCTGGCATTATAGAGATGTCTGAATTCGGCCAGGTTCCTCTGTTGCCATTTGCCTTGCTCTACTATTTTGTCCAGTGCACTTCGCACCTCTCCCCAGTCAAATTATTCTTGCTGCTCCTTCCTCATATGCTCCCAATTCCCTTGGAGTTGTTGAATATTTTGGTTGACTTGGCTCCATTGTTGTTGTTGAGTTTCCTTGAGTTGATTGACATCTTCCCTCAAGTGGTGTAGATCTCCCTTCATTTGGTGTACATCTCCTTGCAGTTGCTCCCAGTTGAATCCCTCTGAAAATTGCTGATATTGATATTGTGGTGGTGGTTGAAGTGCCAGGAATTGAGGTTGCTCTTCTGTCTCCTCTTCTTGTTGTTGTTGTTGTTGTTGTTCATGGGCTTGAGCTCTTCGTTCTCTAGCCCTGTGGAGTGGGTGCACAGCTACCACCTTGGCCATCTTCTTGGCAGTTATGAACTTGTCTTGCTTCACAAGCACTTCATCAATGATCTTTTCAACTCCAGCCTCATCACATAGCCTCTGTATAATGCTGGGGAATGCCAACCTTGTGTTGTCACTGGTTCTTTTTAGCACTTTGTTGATGTTGTTGGCAATCATCTCCCCCACATTGATGTTCTCTCCTTTCATGATGCTGTAGATGAGTACAGGTCTCTCCTTGGTCACCTCTGAAGTGTTGGATGTAGGGATTAGGGACCTCCTCACAAATTCTAGCCACCCTCTAGCTTGGGGGCTCAAATCTCTTCTCCTCAATTGATTAGGTACCCCATCCTTGTCATTGATCCAACGCACATGCATCACACAAATTTCATTTAAGATCTCATCGAACCTAGGGTCTTGCTGCTTCATTCTTTCTTCATAGCTCTGAGTGGAGCTTGTCCTCTTCACCATTAGCATCCTTTCTATGCTAGAGGGACTGTAGTCAATGGACTTCCCCCTTACATAGCTAATGTAGCCATAGTGTTGCCCTGGTTGAGGCACTGCGTTGGCATAGAATTTCCTCACCAAGCTCGCTACCACTTTCCTTGGTGGGTTGCATAGAAGTGACCAACCTCTATTGTTGATCTCAATGTTGATTTCAATGTGCTCATTCCTCCCTAATTGGAACCCAACTTCTGGAATGATCTCCCTCTCACTCACCCAATCATAGAATTGGTTTTGGTTGAATGCGGAGAGGAACTTGTAGTCATTGAAGGAGCTTGAGGACCCAGAGGTTAGTTCCTTGAATTTTTTTTTCTTTGAGGCTGAGCTTTTTGGTGGTGCCATGAGTTTGAGAGAGTGTGTTTGAAAGTGAAATGGAGTTGCAAGAAAGAACAAGCAAAATAAGATTTTGCTCCAACACCAAACTTAGGACTTGATTGTCCCAATCAAGAAGAAAAAGAAAGAAACAAAGTAGGGAAAGAGATGGTAAAAGATGAAAAGAGGAAGGAAGGTGAGGGTCGTATGCTCTTCGTGTATGATTGGGGTTGTTTGAAGTGGAATAGGAGATGGTGAAGTGAGGTTTTTATAATGGGTGAATGTTGTGGTGGGAAGGGTAAGAAATGAAAAGGGTAAATGTTTTCCCACTTGGGGAGTGGCGCCTAGCGTGGGAAGAGGCGCCAACTCTTTTCTCACTGTGTCTTCTGCGTGTGTTGAGTTCCAAAGTGTAAGTACACCTTGACTTCCTTGTTTTGTGAGTTGTTTACCATGTGGGCCCTATCTTCTCTCCTGAAATGAAACTGAACCCATTAGTAATGACAAAAGAACCCTTTTACATTCCTTCTCATCAAGAATGAATTGGATTGCAACTGATGGGTGTCCCTTGGGACACTAAACTTAATTCTTTGGCATCTCAATAAATTGGTTTTATCATTGTGTATTTAATGTGTTCGTAAGAGTGGAATAACATAAATCTTTTCATTCTCTTTTGATTCCAATTCCTCTAAACTCATTAAACCACATTCATGTTTTTACCCAAAGCATTAAGTGCTTTCAAATTGGGTGACTTAGGCTGCTAGATGATTCTTGGTGGTGGCCACACCAAACTTAATCTTTAGACTTACTCTTCAAATCAAGATATAAATTGTCTGTAAGCCTAGATTAAGTTTGTGAAAAGCCACACCAAACTTCGCACTTTAGCTAGTCCTCAGCCCAATCACTCATCATGATCAATGCCTTCATCAAGTTGCAATTCCAGAATAGAAAAAAAATGTAAAGAAAATCTAGCTACCAAAGCTAAAATCAAACATTCTAATCTGCAATTGTAAACTAATCCTAATATGGTAATGTAAGATAAATGAGAGACTGAAAATTAAACTACCTAATGCAACGAATTTTTAAACTACTTCTAAGAAAAGTAACTAAATAAAAAAGGATAAAGTGTTGGGGTGCCTCCCAACTAGCGCTTCTTTATTGTCATTAGCTTGACATTCCTTCATTTTTAGCTGAGCTTGTAGCTCACTCCCTGCTCATCTAAGGAGCCTCCCAAGTAGTGTTTGAGTCTATGGCCATTGACAGTAAAAGTTCTCTGAGTCTTGTCCTCCATGAGCTCCACATGACAATATGAAAACACCTTGAGTATGGTGAAAGGTCCTGACCATCTAGACTTCAGTTTTCCAGGGAAGAACTTGAGTCTTGAGTTGTAGAGTAATACTTTCTATCCTTCAGTGAACTCCCTTCTTGCTATCTTTTGGTCATGCCACCTTTTTGTGTTCTCTTTGTAGATTTTTGCATTCTCATATGCTTGATTCTTAAACTCCTCCAGCTCATTGGGTTGCATTAATCTCTTTACTCCAGCAGCTTGCTCATCATAGTTTAACATCTTTAGAGCCCAAAAGGCTCTATGTTCAAGTTCAACTGGCAAGTGACTGATGACAAGTCATCTTAGCCTAGTTTCACTAGCCTTTTTCTTTTGTTTTCAATTGAATTATGCACTTTCTTGAGCCACAAGCAAGCCAATTGGGTAGATTTTCATGTTTCCTTTGATTTAATCAACCATAGATGAATTAATGCAATTTTATGAGGATTTATGCTATAATTGCCACATATTATGAAAGAATGACAATCTCATGATTTTGAGCATAGCTTTGATGTGTTTGGTTGATTGATGATAGGTGAGGAAAGCTTGGAGAAAGGATGAAGTAAGAAGGAATGGCTAGGAGCAAGAGAGAACAAAAAGTTTGAGCAAAAGTTTGCCTCAAACTTTAGCTCAAACTTTCGGATAAGTGAAAACACACCAGGAAACAAAAAGCTTGAGCAAAAGTTTGCCTCAAACTTTAGCTCAAACTTTTGGGAGAAAAGCTTGAGCCAACGTTTGCCTCAAACTTTTTGGCAAACGTTGGCATCACAAATCAATACCCTGGAGGACAAAAGTTTGCGCCAACGTTTGCCTCAAACTTTTTGGCAAACGTTGGCGCCATCAGCAACACACCCTGGAGACAAAAAGTTTGCGCCAACGTTTGCCTCAAACTTTTTGGCAAACGTTGGCGCCATGAGTGTGCACAAAAGGGCCAACGTTTGAGCAAAAGTTTGACCCCAAACTTTAGCTCAAACGTTGGTAGCAGCAAGAATGGGGCAGCTGGTGTAAAAAGTTTGAGTAAAAGTTTGCCTCAAACTTTTACTCAAACTTTTACTCAAGCTTTTATAATTCCCAACCCGGTTCACTTCGGTTCTCTCTCCAACTCCAAGAGCAATCAACCAAGGCCTCTATCAACCCAATTCCATCAAGAGCAAAGGCCCAATTCAAAGCTTGAAGACCATTTGAAGAAAGTGTATAAATAGCTTAGGATTTAAGTTTTAAGGGAGCTTTTTCTTTTAGTTTTCATAGAGAGTTTTCGGAGAGCTTTTGGTGTTGAGTGATTTTGAGTTTCTAAGTCTCGGGGAAGGAGAATTGAATTCCCTTCCTCTTAGTTTTCTTGCTTTCAATTCCAATTACATTTGCTTGGATCTTGGGTTGGAGAATTGAAGGAATTCTGTTTCAATCTCATCCTGAGATCTCTCTGTTTACTTACTGCACAATTGAATTTCAGTTTCTGTTAATTGCTTCTTCTTCTACTTTCTCTACAATTTACATTTCCTTTGCAATCGCTCTTGTTGGATCTAGGAAGGCATTGAGATCTAGACTTGGTTATCTAGTCTCTTGAGTCCTGAGATCTAGATTTCCATTTTCAATTTCTCTGTTTACTGCTTTTCAAGCTCTTTTATATTTCTGTTTTAGATCCGATTCAACCCAAGGCATCTTCTACTCTTCTGTGTGTTGAATTTTACTTTTCCTTGTTTAATTTCTGCAAATCCAATTCCCAATTCCCTTTACAATTCAAGCCATTTACATTTCTTGCACTTTAAGATTCTGCAATTTACATTTCTTGCGTTCTAAGTTTCTGCCATTTAATTTCTTACTCTTTAAGATTTAGCATTTTACATTTCAATTCTCTTTAATTTCATGCAAATTACCTATCCCCTTTATTTTCCATGCAATTTAAATTCTGCAAATCACAAATCTCTCAACCAAATCTTGATTCGCTTGACTAAATCAACCACTAAACTAAAATTGCTCAATCCTTCAATCCCTGTGGGATCGACCTCACTCCCGTGAGTTATTATTACTTGATGCGACCCGGTGCACTTGCCGGTGAGTTTTGTGTTGGATCGTTTTCCGCACATCAAGTTTTTGGCGCCGTTGCCAGGGATTGATTAGATTGACAATGATTAAGTGAGGTGGTGATCTAGATCTAGCATTTTTATTTTCTATTTCTCTAATCTTTGACTGACACGCTAACTGTTTGAAATTTTGCTTAAACAAAACTTCGTTCTAGCAATAGACTGAAGAGTTACTGGTGGTGTTTCTTTTGTTTTGTTTGTATGTCAGGTACAGGGAGATCCATTCCTGTTTTATCTGAAACTGACCAGAGAACTCTTAGAAGGTTGAGAAGAGCTGAAAGAGGGAAAAATATTGTTGGAGAGGAAGAATCTGAGGAAGAATATCACGAGATGGAAGGAGATCCATCTAATCCAGGAGGAGGGATTAACAATAACCCACAGTAGAGGAGAGTATTGGCCTCCTATACTTTTGCAAATGCTAAACATTGTGGAAGCAGCATTCTCACCCCTAATGTCAATGCAAATAACTTTGAATTGAAGCCACAACTCATTACATTGGTCCAAAACAACTGCTCGTTTGGGGGAGGACCGTTGGAGGATCCAAATCAACATCTATCTACCTTCTTAAGGATTTGTGACACTGTCAAGTCCAATGGCGTGAATCCTGAAACTTACAAGCTTCTGCTGTTCCCGTTCTCATTAAGGGACAAGGCCGCACAATGGCTTGAAACTTTTCCTCAAGGAAGCATCACTAGCTGGGATGACTTGGTGACTAAATTTCTAACCAAATTCTATCCACCTCAAAGAGTCATCAGGCTGAAGACTGAGGTGCAAACATTCACGCAATTGGATGCTGAAAATCTGTATGAAGCATGGGAAAGATACAAGGCTCTGCTGAGGAAATATCCACCAGAAATGTTCACTGAGTGGGACAAGCTACAGAACTTCTATGAAGGACTCACCCTAAAGGCTCAAGAATCACTTGACCACTCAGCTGGAGGATCATTGCAACTGATAAAAACAGCAGAAGAAGCTCAAAATCTTATTGACATGGTGGCCAACAATCAATATTTCTTTGCTCATCAAAGAAATCGTCAACAATCACAAAGGAGAGGAGTAATGGAGCTAGAAGGGGTAGACTCAATCTTGGCTCAAAACAAGATGATACAGCAGCAAATTCAACAACAATTTGAGCAAATGGCCAAGAGGATTGATGGCCTCCAAGTTGCAGCAGTTAACACAAGCCAACCATCATCCACATGGGGGCAAAATGAAGAAACTCAAGAAGAACAACAACAAGAGCAAGTACAGTATATGCACAACCAAGGACCAAATGAAGTGTATAGTGATACATTCAATCCATCCTGGAAGAACCACCCAAACCTCAGATGGGGAGATAATCACACCCAAAACCAACAACCATGGCAGAGGAACTCAAACCAAAACACTTCAAGAAACAACCAAAACCACAACCAGCAGCAAACTAACCAGAACCCTTACAGAAAACCTCAAAACAACTACCCCAACCCCATCCAGTACCAATCTAATAACCAACCCACCAACCAAAATGCCTACCATCCACCATCCACATCTCACAACCCACCACAAGCATCACCTGAATCTCAAAGACTCACTAACTTGGAGACCTTGATAGACAAAATGTTGAAACACCAGAAAATGACAACCAAGAACCATGAAGCCTCCATGAAGAGCCTAGAGAGGCAGATTGGGCAGATCTCCAAATAGATTTCTGTTGAGAGACCTTCAAGCTCACTGCTGAGTGACACAATCCCAAATCCTAAGGAAGAATGCAAGGCAATACAATTAAGGAGTGGGAGAACATTGAAGAGCAGCAAGAGACCACTAGAAGAGGAACAGCCAACACACACAGAGGAAGCCAATGATGATGATGCAATGGCAAGCAAGCAAGCTTCAAAGCAAACTCAAGAAAAGGAGGAACAATCAAAAATTCCAAAAAAGGGGAATGAAGCAATTGAAGAGCCAACAAAGAATCAAAAGCAACAAACAGAGAATACCTTTGTACCTCCACTGCCATATCCCCAGAGATTCAACAAGGAGGCAAAGGACCAACAATTTCACAAGTTCCTTGAGACTTTCAAGAAGTTGGAGATCAATATTCCCTTGGCTGAAGCACTTGAGCAAATGCCTCTGTATGCCAAGTTTTTGAAGGAGGTTATCAATAAGAAAAGAAGTTGGGATGAGAAAGAAACCATCCTGCTTACTAAGGAATGCAGGGCCTTGATTCAAAAAGGGCTTCTGCCGAAGCTTGAGGACCCAGGGAGCTTCTTGCTGCCTTGCACCATTGGGGAATTAACCATCACTAAAGCAATGTGCGATCTAGGAGCAAGTATTAACTTAATACCATCCTCCTTGGTGAAAAAGCTGCGTATAGAGGAAGTTAAACCGGTACAGATATCTCTAGAGCTAGTAGATAAGTCAACGGTATACCCCAGGGGTATGATTGAAAACCTTCTGGTCAAGGTGGACAATTTCAATATCCTGCAGATTTTGTGGTTCTAGATTCAGATGGGGATGATGGTGACTCTATTATACTAGGAAGGCCATTCTTGGCCACTGCTAGAGCTATCATAGACATAGAGCAAGGAGAACTAACTCTCAGGATGCATGATAAGAGTATCATTCTGAAGGTATTACCAGAAGCCCAGTTTAGTAATGAGAAGAGGGACTATATGGAAATTGACAAGGTGATTCACAACAACACCCCAAGGCAGAAGATTGTGTAGAAGGATGAAAAAGTCCAAGAGGATATTGGAGTATTAGCCACTAAAGAGAGAGATCCCCAAGGTAAGCCTACAGCCAGAAAGAAAGATCAACAAAAAAGGGGACGAAACGCAAAAACAAAACAAAAAGGGGTTGGAAGAACAGGAAGATTCCAACAGAGGGGTTTTCCAGAGGTGACAAAGTGCAATTACTATATCAACAGCTGGGAGCAAACCAACATACTGATGACTATTACACTGTCTGCAACACACTCTCATTAGAGCACGCTGAAATTGAACACCAGAGAACAAAGAGGAGGATCACAGTCAAGGGAGACAAGTTGAGGCACTACAAGCATCAACCACCATAAAAGAAAGCCCCAATGTCAAGCTAGTGACAATAAAAGAGCGCTCCATGGGAGGCAACCCATGATTTAAGATTCATGTCATTTTGAATTCAATAAGCTATGATCATTCGAGCATGAATTTTTTTTTTCATGAACATACCTACTGAATGCATGCACTGTTTTGAAACATATGCTGAGACTTCTGAGTTTGGTGTGCCTTCAAGCACACCAAACCAGTGTTATAAACATTTTCGTGCTGTATGCTTAGTAGCTTGATAAAGCATATGACCAAACACTAAGTTTGGTGTTTGCATAGGTGGACATTCTCAGAAGACTTAATTCATTTCTCTCTTCATAAAAATTAAAAATTCATGCATCAATGATCATACGATTGTTATTTTCTAAAACTTTACAATTGAAAAAAAAAATCATACTTTTTCATGAAGTATCAATTGTGACTAACTGCTAGCATCTCACATTTACCCCTCAACAAGAGACAAGTTTGGTGTTCACCAAACCTTGATGCACTGATTTATGGACATTGGGATTTCACTAGTTGGAGGAAGAAACACATTTTTTTAACTATATGACCAAACATTAAGTTTGGTGTCCTCCAAGAAAAGTCACGGTTCAAATGGATATAAGGAATGATTATTCATATAGTTAAGAAGCACTCTTGCCACAGTTTGATAAAACTAATGTTTGTTGTCTTGTTGTGATGACTAGGTGGTCAAAGAACACTCAATGAAAAAGACGAGACAAAGGAAAGCATAGCATGAGGACAAAATCTCATCACATGCCTCAAAAGGAGAATCTGCCACTCCTTGAGATGATCACGGCAAAGACAATTGAAAAAGCAAGCTTTATCTTCATTCATCCTTCCATGCACACCTTTGATTTACATAGTATCTAATTGCATCCTAGCCCTTCATTGTTCATTTAAATAATACACCACCTTCAAGCCATGCATATGACCGAATCCTTGCACTCCAACCATTTAAACTCCATTCCCTTCATCACTTCTCATCATAATAAGCTCAGCCTCAAACTTCTTCTTGCTCCAAACACACATCAAAATCTCCAACATTCTTCACACTCCCTCTAACCTCAAGAGGCTCAACCAAGCAAGTGATCATGGCCTCTTCTTCAAGAACCAAACGAAGAAAAGGAAAAGAGTCCGTGGTGGAGGAGAGCACCCCTGAATATGACCAATGGAGATTCAAATCTTGGTACCATCAATTACAAATTGAAGGGATGAATGAGAAGAAGATATATCCAGAAGTTCCACTCTTGCTGTCGGATGATGGATGCCAAGAGATGAAGGACAAGATTAGAAAGAGAAGGTGGGAAGAACTCATATCACCAATCACCCGGATCAATGTTAACATCATAAGAGAGTTCTATGCCAATGTCTCAAGGCTTAACATGAGTGAAGCTCCAACATACAAGAGCTATGTGCGGGGAGTGGAAGTAGACTTTAGCTCGGAGGCCATCAAGAAAGTCTTGGGACTAAAATCAATCCGCTTTAGTGAACCGGGATACCACCAAAGGATAAATGGAGATCCGGATTATGATAGAATTTCTAGAGATATTTGTATGGAGAACTCAGAATGGGAAGGAGATGCCAAGAACAAATACAAGTATCTTAAGAGAGGTAACCTTACCCCGGAAGCAAAGGGATGGTATGAGCTATTGAAAAGATCAATCCTAGGAACAGTAAACACCTCAGAAGTCAACAGGAAGAGAGCTGTTATGTTACATTGCATCATTGTGGGAGGAGAGGTAAAGGTTCATGAAATCCTTGCAAAAGACATTCAAAAACTTGCAGAGAAGAACTCGGCCGGGTCTTGGTTATACTACCCAAGTACCATTTGGAGGTTGTGTGCAAAAGCTAAAGTACCAATGGAGGAGGAAAACCCAACGTGGTTGAGCCAGGGCATGCCTATAACCATTGAAAGAATGATGATGGTTCCTGAAGCACATCAAGGCTGAAGACCACACGGAAGAAGGCAAAGAGAAGAACCAATGGAGGAAGAAGAGTTACAAGAGGAAGAAGAGCCACAAGAGGAGGAGGAACAGCAGTACATTCCCCCACATAACAACCTGGATATGACTCAAATGCAGGAAGCAATTGGAAGATTATCACAACAGTACATGAGAATTCAAGAAAGGCAAGAGGAATACCATTCACAGTATATGAAACACCAACAACAGCAAGAGGAAAGGCAGCTGAAAATGATGAACCAACAAAGTGAGTTTGAGTCAAAATTCCTTGTGATGCAAGAAGAGCATGCTTTTCAATCTCACGAATCATTTGGAAAGTTAGCACAAATGCAAGCCAAAACCATGAGGGCTTTCAAAGAGTTTACAACCCTCCAAGATGCAAGATATGAAGTCCAAGCCGATTACAACATAAATGGACAAATCAAACTGAACTATATTGGAGAACATCTGCACAACATGGATCCAGCATTTCCAACTTTCGATGAATTCTTCAAAAAGAGAAGTGAGATAGAAGTAAGCAATGCTATGAGACTTGAAGATAGAGTAGAGGAAGCGATGAATAAAGCTGGGTTCTGGCGGGGTCAACAGACAACAGACATGGACACAGGAAACACCAGCAACCAGGTGTATGAAAGAAGAAAGAAAAAGCATGACAAATGAAAGGTGGACTTGCTCCTTGTTCATCACTACAAAGAAAAAGCATGCATTGTGTCTGTTTTAAGTTGTCTTTGTATCTTTAAGTAGTTATTATAATTAGTAGTCTTTGCATTATGTTTGTTTCTCTTAAAATAAGTAAGCTAGCCTATGTGTGTGCTTGTGTGTTTACTTTCACTGAACAAAAAGCATGCTTTGTCCCCTGCATCTTTAATTCAATAAAAGAAATGTTTGAATGTGAAGTGAGATAGTTCTCTGTTAGATAGAAGTACAATAAAAGTAAGTGGTGGTATGAATGTGTGATTGCATAATAGCTCACTTTTAATGAATAAGAGAACTAGGATGTCTCCTCTTAAGTAGAAAGTGGCCTACTGTCTATGAATCTCAATCAAATAAAAGTCCTTGGTTAAAAAGAAAAACAAAAAAAAGAAAAGAAAAAGCCAAAAATGGCAACAGAACAAAAGAAAAACAAAAAGAAACAAAGCTAGACACCAATAGCTTGAACCTTAGAATATATGCCTGTGGTGTCTTTGTACTAGGATCTGCTTGGATTATTAAGCTCTTTGGAGTGCATCAACACTTGATGACTTGGGTTAACTAACCCGGGATCATCAGCTGAAAATCCACTATCAAGAGCAACCTAACTACAAGGCATTTAGTAACCCAAAGAGGTGCTGGGCATCGATGTTTTAAGAAGGAATGTGAGCCAAGTGTCTATAGTGAATAATGTGTCAAGTATAAAGAAATCAATGAACTTGTTACACATGACACTCAAATAAAGCTTATGAACAAAATAATAGCCAAGGATAAAGGAATAATGAGAGGTCATAGCAGTGTGTTGCTTTATGCTTGAAGAGGACTTTCTAGGCCTAAGAGTCAAAAAGAAGTGAGTGTTTACATATCTACATAAAACCCCATGAACTACCAATAATACTCTGCTAGCATGAACATCATCTTCCATTTCATTCTTTCTTCTCAATAATTCATTTCTTGCTTGGGGACAAGCAAGCTTTAAGTTTGGTGTTGGGATGACAAGTCATCTTAGCCTAGTTTCACTAGCCTTTTTCTTTTGTTTTCAATTGAATTATGCACTTTCTTGAGCCACAAGCAAGCCAATTGGGTAGATTTTCATGTTTCCTTTAATTTAATCAACCATAGATGAATTAATGCAATTTCATGAGGATTTATGCTATAATTGCCACATATTATGAAAGAATGACAATCTCATGATTTTGAGCATAGCTTTGATGTGTTTGGTTGATTGATGATAGGTGAGGAAAGCTTGGAGAAAGGATGAAGTAAGAAGGAATGGCTAGGAGCAAGAGAGAACAAAAAGTTTGAGCAAAAGTTTGCCTCAAACTTTAGCTCAAACTTTCGGATAAGTGAAAACACACCAGGGAACAAAAAGCTTGAGCAAAAGTTTGCCTCAAACTTTAGCTCAAACTTTTGGGAGAAAAGCTTGAGCCAACGTTTGCCTCAAACTTTTGGCAAACATTGGCATCACAAATCAATACCCTGGAGGACAAAAGTTTGCGCCAACGTTTGCCTCAAACTTTTTGGCAAACGTTGGCGCCATCAGCAACACACCCTGGAGACAAAAAGTTTGCACCAACGTTTGCCTCAAACTTTTTGGCAAACGTTGGCGCCATGAGTGTGCACAAAGGGGCCAATGTTTGAGCAAAAGTTTGGCCCCAAACTTTAGCTCAAACGTTGATAGCAGCAAGAATGGGGCAGCTGGTGTAAAAAGTTTGAGTAAAAGTTTGCCTCAAACTTTTACTCAAACTTTTACTCAAGCTTTTATAATTCCCAACCCGGTTCACTTCGGTTCTCTCTCCAACTCCAAGAGCAATCAACCAAGGCCTCTATCAACCCAATTCCATCAAGAGCAAAGGCCCAATTCAAAGCTTGAAGACCATTTGAAGAAAGTGTATAAATAGCTTAGGATTTAAGTTTTAAGGGAGCTTTTTCTTTTAGTTTTCATAGAGAGTTTTCGGAGAGCTTTTGGTGTTGAGTGATTTTGAGTTTCTAAGTCTCGGGGAAGGAGAATTGAATTCCCTTCCTCTTAGTTTTCTTGCTTTCAATTCCAATTACATTTGCTTGGATCTTGGGTTGGAGAATTGAAGGAATTCTGTTTCAATCTCATCCTGAGATCTCTCTGTTTACTTACTACGCAATTGAATTTCAGTTTCTGTTAATTGCTTCTTCTTCTACTTTCTCTGCAATTTACATTTCCTTTGCAATCGCTCTTGTTGGATCTAGGAAGGCATTGAGATCTAGACTTGGTTATCTAGTCTCTTGAGTCCTGAGATCTGGATTTCCATTTTCAATTTCTCTGTTTACTGCTTTTCGAGCTCTTTTATATTTCTGTTTTAGATCCGATTCAACCCAAGGCATCTTCTACTCTTCTGTGTGTTGAATTTTACTTTCCCTTGTTTAATTTCTGCAAATCCAATTCCCAATTCCCTTTACAATTCAAGCCATTTACATTTCTTGCACTTTAAGATTCTGCAATTTACATTTCTTGCGTTCTAAGTTTCTGCCATTTAATTTCTTGCTCTTTAAGATTTAGCATTTTACATTTCAGTTCTCTTTAATTTCATGCAAATTACCCATCCCCTTTATTTTCCATGCAATTTAAATTCTGCAAATCACAAATCTCTCAACCAAATCTTGATTCGCTTGACTAAATCAACCACTAAACTAAAATTGCTCAATCCTTCAATCCCTGTGGGATCGACCTCACTCCCGTGAGTTATTATTACTTGATGCGACCCGGTGCACTTGCCGATGAGTTTTGTGTTGGATCGTTTTCCGCACATCAGTGACAAGCATTGCCGTCTACCAGTTGGTATGGAGACATCCCAATGGGAGTCTTATAGGCTGTCATGTAGGCCTATAGTGCATCATCTAGCTTCTTAGACCAATCCTTTCTTGAGCTTCCAACAGTTTTTTCAAGGATTCTTTTTAGCTCTCTGTTGGAAATTTCAGCTTGCCCGTTGGTCTGTGGGTGGTATGGAGTTGCAACTTTGTGCTTCACTCCATATCTGAGAAGGAGTGCTTCGAGTTGTTTATTGCAGAAGTGTGTCCCTTCATCACTAATGAGAGCTCTGGGGACTCCAAATCTACTGAAAATGTTCCTTCTCAAGAAGCTTATCACAACCTTGTTGTCATTTGTTGCAGTGGCTATGGCTTCTACCCATCTTGAGACATAATCAACAGCCACCAATATGTAGCTATTTGAGTAGGAAGTTGGGAAGGGTCCCATGAAATCAATCCCCCATACATCAAATAGCTCCAACGCTAGTATGAATTGCTGTGGCATCTCATTTCTCTTGGTTTGATTACCATCTCTTTGGCATTCATCAGATCTTGACACCATTTCCTTAGCATCCTTAAACATTGTTGGCCAGTAAAATTCGGATTGAAGCACTTTTGCTGCTGTCCTTTCTCCACTAAAGTGACCTCCATATGCAGATCCATGGCACTGCCATAATACTTCATGCCCTTCCTCATGGGGTATACACCTTCTTAGGATTCCATCAGTACACTTTTTGAACAAATAAGGATCAACCCAGATGTAGTGTTTGGCATCCTTGATTAGCTTCCTCCTCATGTGCCTATTGATGTTAGTTGGTAGCTCCCCAATAGCCTTGAAGTTGGCTATATCTGAAAACCAAGGGGTTACTCGAATCATCATCAATTGTTCATCAGGAAAGCTTTCATTGACTGCTACCTGCTGCATCTTTTCTTCTTGTGGGATCCTTGAGAGGTGGTCAGCTACCTTGTTCTCTGCTCTGCTCCTATCTTTAATCTCAATATCAAATTCTTGGAGCAACAAGATCCACCTTATTAGTCTGGGCTTAGATTCTTGTTTGGTAAGCAAGTATTTGAGTGCTGCATGATCAGTGAATACAATTACTTTTGAGCCAATAAGATATGATCTAAACTTGTCAAAAGCAAAAACTATGGCTAAAAGCTCTTTCTCCGTGGTGGTATAGTTTCTTTGATTCTCATTGAGAACCTTACTAGCATAGTAAACAACATGTACTAGCTTGTCTTTCCTCTGTCCTAGAACAGCACCAACGGCAAAATCAGATGCATCACACATTAGTTCAAAGGGAAGATCCCAGCTTGGTGGTGCTATAATAGGTGCAGAGGAGAGTTTCTTCTTAAGTTCATCAAAGGCTACCATGCACTCTCTATCAAAAACAAAGGGAGTATTTGAGACAAGTAGGTTGCTAAAGGGTTTTGCAATCTTTGAAAAATCTTTGATAAATCTCCTATAGAACCCAGCATGTCCCAAAAAGCTTCTGATTGCTTTGACATTGCAAGGTAGAGGTAATTTTTCAATTACTTCCACTTTTGCCTTGTCCACTTCTATGCCATATTTTAAAATCTTGTGACCAAGAACCACCCCTTCAGTCACCATAAAATGGCACTTCTCCCAGTTTAAAACTAGGTTGGTTTCTTGACACCTTTTTAGTACAAGAGCAAGATGGTATAGGCAATTAGAATATGAGTTCCCAAATACAGAGAAGTCATCCATGAATACTTCTATGAACTTCTCAATCATGTTTGAAAAAATGGAGAGCATGCACCTTTGGAATGTTGCAGGTGCATTACACAATCCAAAGGGCATTCTCCTATAAGCAAAAACACCATATGGACAAGTAAATAAAGTTTTTTTCTGGTCCTTGGGGTCTATAACAATTTGGTTGTAGCCCGAATACCTATCTAGGAAGCAATAATATTCATGTCCTGCCAATCTTTCAAGCATCTGGTCCATGAAAGGTAAGGGAAAGTGGTCCTTTCGGGTGGCTTCATTAAGTTTTCGGTAGTCAATGCACATACGCCATCCGGTCACTGTCCTTGTGGGTATCAATTCATTCTTCTCATTTGCCACAACAGTGATCCATCCCTTCTTAGGGACTACTTGCACCGGGCTTACCCAAGGGCTGTTTGAGATAGGGTAGATCACCCCTGCTTGCCATAGTTTCAACACTTCTTTCTGAACCACTTCATTCATAGTTGGGTTCAGCCTCCTTTGTTGTTGTCTTGAAGGTTTGGCATCTTCTTCAAGCAAGATCTTATGCATACACATTGAAGGAATAATCCCTTTTAAATCTGCAAATGTCCAGCCTATGGCATCCTTGTGTTGTCTCAACACTTGGATGAGCTCCTCTTCTTGTTCCTTACTCAGACTTGAATTTATGATCACTGGTTGGGTGTTGTTAGCATCCAGATATGCATACTTCAAGCTGGGTGGTAATGCTTTCAATTCTAGTTTTGGTGGCTCTGCATCTTTGTTGCTTGTAATGGTTAGCATGATTGAGTTTCTCATGGTTGCTTGTGGTGATTCTCCATCTGGTGCTTGTTCCAGCTCAATGGTTTCTCCACATTGTTCTTCTTCCAAGACTTCTTGAACTATTTGTTCCATGGTGTCTACCAGCATGCATTCTCTTATGGATTCCTTGGGGGTAACTCATTGCTTTGAAGACATTGAAGACCATTTTCTCTTCATGCAACCTCAAGACTAGTTCCCCTTTTTGCACATCGATGATGGCTCCAGTAGTAGCTAGGAATGGTCTTCCTAGGATAATTGACGTGTTGGCCTCTTCTTCCATGTCCAGCACAACAAAATCAGCAGGAAAGATGAACTCTCCTACTTTCACTAGCAGGTCTTCCACCACTCCATGTGAAAACTTAAATGTTCTGTCAGCCAATTGGAGTGCCATTCTTGTTGGCTTGGCTTCCTCAATCTTCATTCTTCTCATCATGGTCATGGACATAAGATTTATGCTAGCTCTCAAATCACACAAAGCCTTCTCAATGGTGATGCCTCCTATGATGCAGGGAATTTGGAAACTCCCTGAGTCCTTCAGCTTTTGAGGCAGCTTCTTCTGTATGATGGTGCTACACTCTTCAGTCAAGATTATAGTTTCTTTTGCTTCCTAGTTCCTCTTTTTGGTTATAAGCTCCTTCAAAAATTTAGCATAGAGTGGCATTTGTTCTAATGCCTCAGCAAATGGTATATTGATTTGGAGCCTCTTGAAGATCTCTAGAAACTTAGAAAGCTGGCCATCCTTCCCATCTTTTCCCAGTCTTTGTGGGTATGGTGCCTTTGGCACATACGGCTTCAAGACTGGTTTTGGTGGTGGTGGAGCAGGGATTTCTTCTTCATCCTTGTTCCCATTCTTTGCTGCAACTTCTTCATGCTTGTCTTTGCTTGGGGTTCCTCATTCTACAACCTTCCCACTTCTTAGAGTAATGGCCTTGCATTCCCCTCTTGGGTTAGCCATAGTATCACTAGGAAATGTGTGTGTGGGAAGTGGGATTTGCTTGGACAAAATCCCCACTTGTGCTTCCAACTTTGAGATTGTTGCGCTTTGATTTTTTCAGATTTGACCTGTATTCCTCTTGATTAGCATCTATCCTTCTGTCAGTTTGTGCTTGTCTGTCCATGAGGGTAGAGACTGCTCCTGTAATTTGTGAGGATAGTTGTGCTATTGCAGCTTCCATCCTCTCAAAGTTGCTCTTGATTTTACATGGTTGCATAGTTGAGGATGGTGCATCTTGGTTGAGGTTGTTGTGTGTTTTGTGAGTTATGGTAGGGTCTATGGTTTCCTGTTTAATGGTTGGGGTTGTGGTTGAATTGCTGATTTGATGAATAAGGCTTGTTGTGGTTCTGTTGATTTCCCCACCCAAAGTTTGGGTGGTTCTTCCAACTTGGGTTGTATGTCTTAGAGTGTGGGTCATATGGTGGTCTGGATGAATTGTTCACATAATTAGCTTATTCCCAGTCACCTTCAGATCCTGGTGCATTCCTTTCTTATTGAGGAGTTTGGTCCTGAATGACTGAGGCTTGGTTGGCCTCCATCCTTTTTGTTAGAGCTGCTATTTGAGCTGCAATTGCTTTGTTCTGAGCTAACAAAGCATCTACAGAGTTGAGCTCTAGCACTCCCTTTTTCTGAGTCCTTTCTGAAGCATAGAAATACTCATTTTCAGCTACAGTTTCAATGACATCTATGGCCTCTTCAATGGTTTTCTTCTTGTTGAGTGAGCCTCCTGAAGAATGATCCACAGCCTTCTTTGCTTCATAGGATAGTCCCTCATAAAAGATGTGTAGTTGTACCCATTCATTGAACATTTTTTGTGGGCATCTTCTTGTCAGATCTTTGAATCTCTCCTAGGCCTCATAAAGTGTTTCTCCATCTTGTTGTCTGAAAGTTTGTACATCAGCTCTCAGCCTAATGATTCTTTGTGGAGGGTAAAATCTTGCAAGGAATCTATTCACGACCTCCTCCCATGTAGTTAGGCTATCCTTGGGGAATGATTCCAACCACTTTGCTGCCTTATCTCTGAGTGAGAAAGGGAACAAGAGTAGTTTGTAGATGTCGAGGTGTACCCCGTTGGACTTTACAGTATCACATATCCTCAAGAATATGCTGAGATGTTGATTAGGGTCTTCTTGGGCACTTCCTCCATATGAGCAATTGTTCTGAACAAGTGTGATGAGTTGAGGTTTCAGCTCAAAATTATTGGCATGAATTGTTGGCTTTAAGATGCTACTGCCACAATTTCCTGGGTTTGGGTTCATATAGGAGCCTAAGACTCTCATCTCTTGCCCATCATGATTTACTGGACCTTCTCTGGCATGGTTGTGAGCTTCTTCTTCATGATGGTTCTCCATGTTCTCCTCCATGTTTGTTTCAAAATACTCTTCCTCTTCCTCAGCACCAACAACTCTTTTCCTTCTTACTTCCCTCCTTAATCTAAGGAAGGTCCTCTCAGGTTCAGAATCAAAGGAAGTTGAAGCCCCGCTTCTTCTACCTGTCATACAACCAATAAGGCAAAAAGCAAGAAAGAAAATGAATGAAGAAATTACTCTTGTTAAAGTGGATGTTAGTATGAGTGGTGCAATTAATCAAACAGTTAGAAGAGTGGAAATATGTATATAAAAAAATACTCAAAAAAGAAAGAAATAGAACTCAAAATAAAAGAAAATAAAAGGTGCTAAATAAAATAAAACAACAAGAAATTTAAATTGCTTAATTTAGCTCTCCAATTGATTTAATCGCTGTCAAATTTAAGCCAATCCCTGACAACGGCGCCATAAAACTTGATGACCGGAATTCAAACCCCATTCAAAATTGGTGAATTAGTCCTTTTGGCAAGCGCACCAAAATTATCGTCAAGTAATAACCCACAGTGGAGTGGATCGTATCCACAGAGATTGGCAAATTCGAACAGTTTTAATTAATTGATGAATTAGTCAAGCGGATCAATAGGATTGTAGAGTGCAGAATTGCAAATGACATAAATATAAATGACTAGAATAGAAAGAAAAGCAATAAAGTGCAAAAATATAAATGGCAGAAAGTAAAGTGCAGGATCATAAATGACTTGAATGTAAATGGGAATGGGGAATTGATGAATGTAAAAATAAGCAGTAAAGAAATGGATAGATAGGAATGGGGAAATTCATTGAGATTGGGAGATGTTGTCTCTTTAGTTTGAATTTAGCTTATATCCTCTTCAATCATGTAACTCATTGACCTCTTGGCAATCATGAGTAATTGAGCCCCAATCCCTTAGTGACTCAATCTCTCAGATCTTGATCAATAGCCAATTCTTTGGTCTAATTGCTCATGAAGAGAGATATGCTTGGTCCCTGATTATACCACACACCATTATAGGTCCAAGTAGAGGGAGGATTATATGTCACATATCCAAACACCAAAACCCAGATTCTACTCTAGTGTGAGAAGGGATTTCAAGCATGATTTCATGTTTCCTTTCCCAAGGTTCCCATGAAACCCAATTGTATTCAATCTCTTTCCCAAGATAATTGAATACTAAGCATTAAGAACGAAATTCCTTCTAGAAAATCAAAGAGAAGATGAAGAGAAGAAGGATTTCATTATCATTCATCCATCAAGTACAACAGAGCTCCCTCTCTCAATGAGAGGGAAGTTAGCTACTCATAGCGCAAAAAGTACTCAAAAGTGAAGTGTAAAAGTGGATCTAAAACTGACTGCTTAACCCCTTCTTCAGTACTCCTTGGGGGTATTTATACTACTCCTAGTAAAATAAAAGAATTACAAAAGTGGAAAAGGAAAATTACATTTTGGAGAGAAAAGAAAACACTCAATAAGCATGACTTCTTAGCTGGCGTATGGCTGGCGCTTCTCTGGCGTGTTACGTGCCCTTCATTTCTAGCTTGGCGTGCCACGCCTACTCCTTCAAGTGGCACGCTCGTCCCTATCTCAACCTTGGCATGCCACGCCTTCGAGCTCAAGTTGCACGCCCCTTGCCTTTCTCACTTCTCTTTGCCTCTGGAAACTTGTACTGGCGTGCCACGTCCAAGGTCTGGCGTGCCACACCCTTGCTTCATGCTTGGCTAGGCTTCTCTGGAAAGTTGAACTAGCGTGGCACGCCCAGGTTCTGGCGTGCCACGCCCCTTTTGTGAGTGAGTGGTTCCTCTGTTTGGCGTGCCACGCCACGAGCTCAAGTGGCACACCCCAATGCTTTTCTCTTGAATGACACTGGCGTGCCATGCCTGGTTGCTCAAGTGGCACGCCTAAATGAAGAATATTGAATGGCGTGCCACGCCTTCGATACCAAGTGGCACGCCCCATGTAATTGGCCTCCTTCATCCTCTCTGGAAACTTAAACCAGCATGCCACGCCTAGAGGCTGGCGTGCCACGCCCATAATCTTGTCTTGGTTCCAGTGGTTGGCGTGCCACGCCTCAGTCTTCAAGTGGCATGCCATAGTGAAATGCCAAGGTTGGCGTGCCACGCCTTCGATACCAAGTGGCACGCCCAGTCCTTGCTTTTGGTCCTTTGTGCATTGGCGTGCCACGCCTGGTTGCTCAAGTGGCACGCCCAGTCTTCAATTGCCTTCATCCCCTTCTCTGGATTGTTGTACCAGCGTGCCACGCCATGCTGCTCAAGTGGCACGCCCATGATCTTGTGAACTCTTCAAGCTTGGCGTGCCACGCCTGGGTTCTCAAGTGGCACGCCCAAGTGACTTCTTTGGGCTGGCGTGCCATGCCTTCGATACCAAGTGGCACGCCATAGTGAAGATTTTTCTTGGGGTGGAGAGTTGGCGTGCCACACCCCTTTGCTCAAGCGGCATGCCCATAGTAGTTGATGGGTCAGGCGTGCTGATAAGCCATTATTTTATGGTTTATAATGTGCTTAATTGTGTGGTTTTATCATGGTCTTTACCCACTTATTCATATGATTAGCATGCATTTATATTTCCTTCCAAAAATTATTACATGATTGAAAACTTGCTACCTAAGAGACTTTTAATTATATATTTTAATTCTCCTTTATTCCATTCGATACTGTGATCTGTGTGTTAAATGTTTCAGGCTTTATAGGGCACGAATGAGATGGAGATTGGAAAGGAAGCTGGCAAAAATGGAAGGAACACAAGAAATTAAGGAGATGACCAGCGAGAAGTGACGCGGCCACATGGCTCACGCGACCGCGCGAAAGAGAGGAAATCGCAGTGACGCGGTCGCATGGCTCACGCAACCGTGCGGATTGGAATAGCATAAGTGACGCGGAGGCATGGACGATGCGCCCGCGTGGCAAAGCAAAACGCCGAATGACGCGTCCACATGAATGACGCGATCGCGTGACGTGCGCAATCTGCATAATCTACGAAATTCGCTGGGGGTGATTTTGGGCCCTGTTTTGACCCAGTTTTCGACCCAGAAAAGCAGACTAGAGCCAGAGAACATGCAGAAACCAGAACAACATTCATTCCACACAATTTTTAGTTTTTAGATCTAGTTTTACTCCTCCTCTAGGTTTTCTCTCTACACGTTCATAGTTCATAGGATTTTATTTCTATTGCCCTTTGCATTGGGATATTGAGAAGAGTTATTACCTCATCAAGACTTTGTCATTCTAGTTCGTTTTCTTTACTTGGCTTTACTCTTCCATGTCCTTTAATTTACTCAATTTTACTATTGGATTATTTTAGAATTTATTAATACAAGAATTACTTTTATTTTTAATTGATTCCTTTGAGTTTTGTTTATCATGTCTTTCTTTAATTCCCTTTCCTATGTTATGAGTTCCACATTCACGATGAGCGAGTAGTTCCCTAACTTGACGGGGAGTTGATTGAAAGGAACCCTTGAGTTGGGGTGCTTAAAAGAAAAATTGTAATTGGGTTTATTGTTGGAATGCTCTCTAGTCACTGACACTAATCCTTTTCAATTGAGCGGATTGGAACTTGTGAATAGAAACAGCATTCCAACTTGTTTGACTTTCTCTTACCTAGTAAGGGATAACTAAACAGAACAACCTTCAATTATTAATTAATCTTGAGAGTACTTCAACAAGAATAGGGCTTCCAACTAATCTACTCCCAGTCAAGGCTTTTATTTAAATTACTTAATTTCTCCAATTTAATTTCCTGATTATTCAACTCAAACTCTTTTTGAAAACATCTGATCAATAAAATAGCATACCTTTCTGCAACTCATTGGGAGACGACCTGGGATTCATACTCCAAGTATTTTAATTTTAATTTTTGTGACAACCCTTCTAAATTGATAAGTGGATTTCTGGTTGGTTAAGAACTATACTTGCAACGCATATCTTATAACAATTCTTAATTCGCCAATTTCCGCCACGTCAATTTTTGGCACCGTTGCCGGGGAGTTGCAATAGAGTGCTAAAGTTATTAATTGGAATTTATTTACTTGCATTTTATTTTATCTTGCTACTATGAGCTACTTGTTTCTTTCGTTAGATGACGCGTTCACTTCCTAATCCAAGCTTGCCAGTATTCGATCCTGAGATTGAAAGAACTATTTCACGAATAAGGCAAGCTCGGCGTCGGTTAGTCCTCTCTGAGGGCGGATCTGAAACGTCATTTGAGGAAGAAACCAGCCCCCGTTCTACTGATTTGGTTGATTTATGTGTAGGTGACATGGCAGCACCTAGGAGAATTACTATCCAGGAGGCTGGAGCCCCTGATTTTACAATGCAACCGTTTGAAGCGCATCACCCAGCGGTGGCTACAGATTTTGAAATAAAGACTGCACTGCTCAATTTGATGCCCAAGTTTCATGGCTTACCTGCTCAAGAGCCTATCAAGCACCTGAGAGATTTTCAAGCAGCCTGTTCTACTGTCAGGCGTGATGGTGCAGATGAAACTTCAATTTTGTTGAAAGCCTTCCCGTTTTCTCTTGAGGGAAAGGCAAGAGAGTGGTACTACACTCAACCCGCAGCAACTGTATCCGACTGGGATACACTTAGAAGAGAATTTTTGGAAAAGTTCTTTCCAACAGAAGTTACTGATAAACTGAGGAAAGACATTTCCATGATTGTTCAGGACGAATCCGAGACTCTCTATGAATACTGGGAGCACTTCAATAATCTTCTAGAAGCATGCCCCACCATATGATTGACAAGATAGTGTTACTCGGTTACATCATACAGGGCATGAGGCCCCAAGATAAGACCATATTGGAAAGTGCTAGCAATGGGTCTATGAAAAAGTACAAGACCACTGATGAGGCATGGCAATTGATCAGCGACTTAGCTGAATCTACTCGGAATCACAGGCAGAAGCAAGGCCGTTCAAAAGCCGTTGCAGAAGTATTCTCTAGTAGAGAGACTGCTGCTCTAACTCAGAGTATCTGTGAAATGACCAACTTGCTGAAGCAGATGCAATTGAATCAACAACAAGTTCAGCAAGCTCAACCTTCTCCACCACAGCAAAGCCAACAGTTAGTCCCACAGAGAGTTTGCAGAGTCTGTGCTGATTATAGACATTATACTGATGAATATCCGCAGCTCCAACAGGAAGACAACACCGTGGCAGCCACTCATAACTTCTATGACCGCCGCCAACCAAGGGTACAATCAAAATGGCAGTTACAACCACGGATGGCAGGACAATTCTAACCAGAATTGGAGGGACAACAACAACAACAGAGGAGGCAGAGATAATCAGGGAAATCAGAGGTGGAATAATAACAACAACAGACAGCAGAACCAGTGCCAGCCTTACAGAGCACCTCACCTGAGGCAATCCCAAGGACCACAGAATACCCAACAGCAGACCTCTCAAATTACTTATCCTTCTTCATCTACTAATGATGACTTACTACAATCTATTGATCGGAGACAACAGACCATGGAAAATAACCTTTATGCTACACTAAATGGTCTAAACTCTACCCTGCAAGCTCTTGTCTCACAGATTGGATCAATGAATAACTCCAATAACCAGCCTTTGAGCTCCAGTGGAATCCCCTCTTAACCATTACCCAATCCAAAGGGTGGCATTAATGCCATCACCCTAAGGTCCGGAACCACACTGCAGGAGAGGAATCCGGAGGAGCCAAGCCCACCAAAACACGCCTCAGCTGAAGAGGTAGTGAAAATAGAAGATGTTGAAGAAGAAGAGGACATACAGGACATGACTGAAAAAGAAAAAGTTCAACCACAGGAGGAAGCACCAAAGGGCGCAGACACTGCAGAAGACACCACTCCCATTCCATTTCCACAACTTGCAAGGAAGCCCAGAAAGCAGTTGGAACCTGATCCCAAAATGGTAGAGAGATTCAAAAAGGTTGAGATAACTGTTCCTCTTTTTGATGTTATTCAACAGGTACCTAAATATGCCAAGTTTCTAAAAGATTTATGTATACATAAAGACAAAATTAATGAATTAGAAACTATTCCTTTAGGTAGTTCCATATCTACTTTAATGGGAGGTTTACGTGAAAAGTGTAGTGACCCAGGTCCATGTATGGTTAATTGTACTATTGGTGGTGTGGTATTTTCTGACTGCATGTGTGAGTATAATGCCTTTGTCTATATATGATATTTTGAGGCTCCCTCCCTTAAAAAGGTCGGCAGCTCGTTTTGTGTTAGCAGATAAAAGCATTATTACAGTGGCTGGAGTTGCTGAAGATGTATTAGTGGGCATTAAGGGGATCACATTCCCCATTGATTTTTATATCCTGGAGATGCCCCAAAATGACTCAGAAAAGCCGTCATCAATCCTACTCGGAAGACCATTCCTGAAGACCTCGAAGTTTAAATTAGATGCTTTTTCAGGAACATACTCTTTTGAAATAGATGGCCGAGTAGTAATCTTCAATCTAAATGGAGTTATGAAGCATCCTCCAGAGGATCATTCTATCCTCCAGTGTGACATTATAGATGAAACCGTGGCTGAAGTTCACCAGGAGGAATTTGAAGAGAAGTACATAGGACAAAGTACATAGGACAAAGTCTAAGTGTGGGGACATTCTCAAAGGACAATGACAGTACTTTACCATTGTTACCAGCTCCAGACAACCCAGAGCCTGACCACGATCAGAAGTTAGAATTAAAACCCCTTCCTCCACACCTTAAATATGCTTACCTTGAAGACGAGCAAAAGTTTTCAGTTATCATTGCAAGGGAACTCACTTCTCAACAGGAAGAGCAGTTACTTAGTGTGCTGAGGAGGCACAAGAAGGCAATTGGTTGGAGTTTGGCAGATATAGTAGGCATCAGCCCTCAAGTCTATGAGCATAGAATATTTTTAGAAGAGAGAGCAAGACCTGTCCATCAACCCCAGAGAAGACTAAACCCCACTATCTTAGAGGTTGTCAAAAAGGAAGTGACCAGACTACTAGAGGCAGATATCATCTATCCCATCTCAGACAGTGAATGGGTAAGCCCAGTACAAGTGGTGCCCAAGAAGTCTGTAGTCACTACAGTGAAGAATGAGCATGGAGAGCTCATGGCAACCAGAGTTCAGAATGCCTGGAGAGTCTGCATTGACTACAGACGCCTCAACCAGGCTACTCGTAAGGATCACTATCCTCTTCCATTCATTGATCAAATGCTGGATCGCCTGTCAGGTAAATCGCATTATTATTTTTTAGATGGTTACACAGGTTATTTCCAGATTCATATAGCTCCTGAAGATCAGGAAAAGACTACTTTCACATGTCCTTTTGGGACTTACGCTTACAAGAGAATGCCCTTTGGCTTGTGCAATGCACCAGCTACTTTCCAAAGGTGCATGATGAGTCTTTTTTCTGATCTTATTGAGGACTGTATGGAAGTTTTTATGGATGATTTTAGTGTATATGGCGATTCCTTTAGCCTTTGCTTAGATGGATTATCTAGAGTATTAGATAGATGTGTCAATACAAACCTTGTATTAAATTTTGAAAAATGTCACTTTATGGTAAAACAAGGTATTGTACTAGGACATGTTGTGTCTAATACTGGCATTTCTGTAGATCTAGCAAAGGTGGATGTTATTTCTAGTTTACTTTACCCCTCCTCTGTGAGGGAGATCAGCTCGTTCCTTGGCCATGCAGGTTTTTACAGGAGATTCATTAAGGACTTCAGTAAGGTAGCACTTCCCTTATCTAGACTACTGCAGAAGGATATTGAGTTTGAGTTCAGTGAGGATTGCAAACAAGCATTTGATAAGCTGAAGACCGCCCTGACTCAAGCTCCAATTGTCAGAGGACCAGACTGGAGCCAGCCATTTAAAATAATGTGCGACGCCTTCAACCATGCAGTAGGAGTAGCACTGGCTCAGCGTGAAGGTAAGGACCCCTTCATTATTGCTTATGCGTCTAAAACTTTAGATGCTGCTCAGTCCAATTACACTACTACTGAGAAAGAGCTTCTTGCTATTGTTTTTGCTCTGGATAAATTTCGAGCCTATTTACTTGGTATGAAGGTAGTAGTATACTCAGACCACGCAGCTCTAAAGTATCTATTAGCTAAAAAGGAGTCCAAACCAAGGCTTATACGTTGGATACTACTATTACAAGAATCTGATTTAGAAATTAAGGATAGGAGTGGTAACCAGAATTTAGTGGCAGACCACTTGAGTCGCCTTGAGCACATTACAGATGACCCCACTCCTATAGCTGATAATTTCCCATTTGATAACCTGCAAGCAGTATCTGAGGTAGTCCCTTGGTATGCACCTGTAGCTAATTATCTAGTTAGCCGCACCTTTCCTCCAAACTTTTCTAAGCATCAAAGAGACAAGCTAAAAAGTGAGTCTAAATATTATATATGGGATGACCCATATTTATGGAGATGTGGCGCTGACCAGGTAATTAGACGGTGCGTGCCTCAATCAGAATTCCAGTCCATCTTAGAGGCATGTCACTCGTATGAGAGTGGAGGACATTTTGGCCCTCAAAGAACAGCTAGAAAAATCTTAGACTGTGGATTCTGGTGGCCTACTCTTTTTTGAGACGCTGCTGAATTTTGTAGATCTTGTTTTCCATGCCAAAAATTTGGTAATATATCCAAGAGGGATGAGATGCCTCAACAAATTATGCTTTTCTGTGAAGTTTTTGATGTTTGGGGCATCGACTTCATGGGTCCATTTCCAAATTCTAATGGTTATTTTTATATATTGTTAGCTGTGGATTACGTTTCCAAATGGGAGGAAGCAATTTCTACCCACACTGATGATGCTAACACTATTGTTTCCTTTGTGAGAAACCACATTATTTGTCACTTTGGATCACCACGAGTAATCGTGAGCGATCAAGGCACCCATTTTTGTAACAGGAGACTAACAGGATTAATGAAGAAGCATGGGATAATTCATAAGGTTGCAACAGCCTACCATCCTCAGACTAATGGGCAAGCCGAGGTGCCAAACAGAGAGATAAAGCGTATCTTGCAGAAGATAGTCAAACCTCATAGAAGAGATTGGAGCACCAGGCTACAAGAGGCACTCTGGGCATACAGAACAGCATACAAAACACCCATTGGGATGAGTCCTTTCCGCTTAGTTTATGAAAAAGCTTGTCATCTCCCTGTTGAAGTAGAGCACAAAGCCTTTTGGGCAGTAAAGGAGTGCAACATGGGAATTGAGAAAGTCGGAGCTGAAAGGAAGTTGCAACTGCAAGAACTGGAAAGCCTTCGCCTAGAAGCTTATGAGAACTCAAGACTATACAAGGAGAAGATGAAGGCTGTACATGATCAGCACATCAAGAGAAAAGAGTTCCAACCTGGGAATTTAGTCCTCCTTTACAAATCTCGACTGGGGCTCATGTTAGGCAAGTTGAGATCAAGATGGGAAGGTCCATACAGAGTCGAGAAGGCCGAACCATACGGAGTTTATCACCTAAGCCATCCTTCAAGCTCTGAACTTATCAAAGTTAATGGACATCGTTTAAAGTTGTACCATGGCGGGAAGCTGAAGAAAAACAAGGAGCTCGAGATCTTCCTCTTGGAAGATCCCCACATAGCCGAAGCCTGAGCTAGTGGAGCGTCCAACTTACGAACGTTAAAGCAAAGTGCTAGGTGGGAGACAACCCACCATGTTATGATCGTTCTTTTCTTTATTCTTAGTTTTTCCTATTCAATAACTCTTCTCTTTATTAGTACATTTTTTGCGCATCTGCATTTACATATTTTAAAAAAATATATATTTTTCGCGCGACGCGACCGCATCATTGACGCGTCCGCGCCGCAGGTGATGGGAGAAAATAATAAAACGAACAGAGAGTCACGCAAGAGCGTGGCTGGAGGCGTGCCAGTGGCACAAATCGCCTCACGCGACCGCGTCAAATGGGAACATTGGCCTCCCACGCGACCGCGTCACTCACGCGGCCACGTGCCCTGAAATTCGACGTGAAAAGGGTGCACAACCGAAAGTTGTGCTAGAGTGGTGCTGGATTGGTGCTGAACGCACAATTCTTCCCATGCGGGCGCGTGACCGATGCGACCGCATCATATCCTTCTAATGGCCACTCACGCGATCGCATGCCCCACGCGATCGCGTCACCCCAGATTTGGCAAAAATAAAAATTTCGAACAGAGAGTTGTGCGAGCACGAGGCTGCCCTCGCGCCAGTAGCATGAAACGGGTCACGCGACCGCGTGGCCGACGCGACTGCGTCAATTAGTATAAGTGCAAGTCGCGCGACCGCGTGCCTCACGCGACCGCGTCGCTTGCGCAGCACAGCTTCCCTGATTTACCAATTATCTTATCTTTCTTTTCCCCAAATCCTATTTTCTCTTTTCCCACCTTATTTTTTCCTTCTTCCTTCTTCCTTCTTTCTCACCTTCTACTCTCTCTCTCTCTCACCCCCATTAACAAGGTTTTCTTTTCTTCTCCCCCCTTATTTTTCTACTATTCTTCTTATTTTTATATGTTATCTTCTTTTCTTTTCTTTTTACTTCCATTATCCATATTTTCTTTTTCTTTCTTTTTCCTTTTTACTTGGTGTTGGAAATTTATTTGAGTCATTATTTCTCATTATATGCTTGTGGATTGTTGTAAAATTGTTTTGCAATTATATACCTTTTTAAAGGGTTGCTTGTATGTTCACTTTAATACTTTCTATGCCTTATTTACCATGCATGCTATGTGTTTGTGAAAACGCCCATATGGCATTATGCACTTTCCTACGTTATTCTACTCTAACATTCAATGCTTGCTTTTCACAAATTCCCTTTACTATCGTATTAATTGAATTTAATTGTCAATACAAACGTGATGGCTAGTTTGTTACGAGTGATAACAAATTTGACTAATTAAATGCTTGAGCTATACTACTCATGCCTTTGCCTGCATGCCAATAAACCCCTTGTATTTAATTGTCCTCAACTGCACTTGCTTTTTTTTCATTGATGAACTTTTCACATGTAGTCATGACCATGTGTTAATGACATACTCTTTGCCGTGCATTAATTATCACTCATACAATCCTCTTCCTTGCTCTATCTCTTTAAATTTAATTTACTCTCTCTTCCCTTTTTCAGGATGGCCACCAAGAAATGCAAAGAGAAAGCTACTCCCAAATCAACAGCAAGGAGAGGAACAAAGAGAGCACTAGTGGCAGAGCCCTCTTCAACTGCGGTTAAACCCTCAACAAAAAGAACTAAGAGGATTATAAAGGTTGATGATAAAGAAAGAACCTTCCCAGCAAAGGACACTGCGCGATTTTCCAATCGCTACTGTGAGCAGATGTTCCCCATCCTGGCAGAAAGGAGTTACAACAACGAATACCTTCTTCTCCTCCCAAACCATATTGCTACCTTTGTTGAGCCAAAAATTGCACAAAGACAATGGGGTTTCCTATAGAGACAGCCGAGGCAGGTCAATCTTTCTTGGGTAGTCGAGTTCTACTCCAACTTCCACCTGCCAACCCTGCAGTCTGTCTTTGTCCGTCAGAAGCAAGTCTCCATTACAGAAGAGGCCATTCAAAGAGCTCTAGGTCTTCCCCCTGTTCCAGAAGGATTGGATGCCTTTCAAGAAGCCGCACTCAAGCGCCAAATGTACCAATTTGACTGGGACACCGTTCTCAGAGTTATCGCACTACCTGGCAGCCGTTGGATCTACGGATACCATCGTACCTGCCCTAAGGGAATATCGGCTTCAGTACTTACCTTGGAGGCTCACGTATGGGCACAGATCATGTCCCATTACGTCTTTCCGAGCACTCACGAGTCCTCCTTCACTGCGGACATGGCCGTTCTACTACGGTGCATCCTTATAGACCAACCTCTAAACCTACCAAGACACATCCGGAATGCCATGGGACACGTATAAATTGCGGGCAACTTACCTTTTCCCCCCTTGGTCTCAGATCTTGTCTCAGTAGCCGGAGTCTCCTACAGAGCTAGGGACACCAAAGCCATGCTTCCACGGGATGATCAGTATGTCCCTAACAGGAAATACATCAGACCTCCACCAGCCGCCACAAGCCATCAGACTGAACCGGTTGAAGATATTCCTTCTTCAACACCACAAGCACCTACAACAGACCAACTGCTCCACAAGCACCACAAGCGCCGATTCACATACCTCAAGGAGCTGATTATGGGAAAATTCAAGGACTTAGACACCCCGGACTCCACTTCCTTTACCAGCACAGGAAGCCATGATGGTCCTGCCTGTGGAGACACTGCTACTAGCCCCCCTTTGTTCCTGACAGATGGCACCGAGGACGGTGCAAAGCCTTAAGTGTGGGGAGGTCGGTCAGTACCTAACTTCCGGAGGTAATTTCTCTTCCCTAAACACCAATGAATTAGGATATTTAGTTAGTTTTTCTTTTATAGAATAGGATAAATTGCATGCATGTTCTACTTGATTGAGAAGACAATAAGTTTCTTCTAAGACTCTATTTTTGGAACAAAATTTCACTAATTTTAATTAAAACTTTTATGTTAAATTTGCTTGAAGTTGTATTTGGAACATGATTTTTGAGCTAAAGAACACACAACCTCTGAGATTCGAGCCTCTATGCATGGTTACATTATTTAACCATAATTATTTTATTCTTGTGTGTTTGCTTCTCTATGATTGTGATCTATATTTTGTTCCATCCTATATGTCCAATGTTTATTATATTTATATGTTTGCATATGATTGAGACCATTAATTGTTTAGCTCACTTATCCAAATTAAGCATACCCTTTCAATTACCTTTGTTAGCCACTTTGAGCCTTTAAATCCCATTTGTTCTATATTTTACCACATGACTAGCCTTAAGCAGAAAAACAATTATATATCCCAAATTGAATCTTTGGTTAGCTTAAGATAGAATTGTGTGTGCTAATTAAGTATGGGAAATTGTGGGAACAAAAGATAATAAGGGAATGTGTCATGATAATGTAATGGGAATTTGGACACCTACTCATGTGAAACTATAAGAATCGAAAATCTATGTGCATTGATAAGCTATGTTTATTTTTATGTTTATGTTTAAAAAAAACCAAAAATATTCAATAAATAAATAAGGGGACAAAATTTCCCCAATGCTAAGTTAAGAATTCAAAGATCAATGCATGTATGATAAAATTAAAATAAAAAGTTGATACATGAGTATGGAATGTGAAAGGGAAATTCTGGGTAGCTAGGTATGAATTCTAAAGCTATATAGAATATATATGTATATATATGTTATGTTAAAGCTTGGGTTAATTAAAGATTCAGTTTATAAGCTTACTTAGCCATATATGTATCCTTACCATTACCTTGGCCCCATTACAACCTTGAAAAGACCTCATGATGTTTGCATTGGTATATTAAATGTTGTTGATTGATTAGGAGAAGAACAAAAATTAGAGAGCATGATTAGAGAAGGATAGAGTGATTGCCCTATACACTAGAGAGATTAGAGCGTACATACATCATCAGTGAGGGTTCAATGCTTAAAATTCTATGTTCCCTACTTTCATGAGCTACCTTCTTGTATTTTTATCTGTTCTTACTGCATGAGAATTGAATTAGTGGAATTTGATCTGTAATTGTTTTGAAGAGCTTATTTACTATTGATCAAGTAGACAAGAATCATATAGTTACATTCACATATATAGGTTGCATTGCATTGCATGAGTTTTACATGTTCCTACTCATTTATTTTATCTCCTTCAACTAAGCATGAGGACATGCTAATGTTTAAGTGTGGGGAGGTTGATAAACCACTATTTTATGGTTTATAATGTGCTTAATTGTGCGGTTTTATCATGGTCTTTACCCACTTATTCATATGATTAGCATGCATTTATATTTCCTTCCTAAAATTATTACATGATTGAAAACTTGCTTCCTAAGAGACTTTTAATTATGTATTTTAATTCTCCTTTATTCCATTCGATGCCGTGATCTGTGTGTTAAATGTTTCAGGCTTTATAGGGCATGAATGAGTTGGAGATTGGAAAGGAAGCTGGCAAAAATGGAAGGAACACAAGAAATTAAGGAGATGACCAGCGACAAGTGACGCGGCCACATGGCTTATGCGACTGGCGAAAGAGAGGAAATCGCAGTGACACGGCCGCATGGCTCACGCAACCGCGCGGATTGGAATAGCATAAGTGATGCGGAGGCATGGACGATGCGCCCGCGTGGCAAAGCAAAACGCCGAATGACGCGTCCGCATGAATGATGCGATCGCGTGACGTGCGTGATCTGCATAATCTGCAGAATTCACTGGGGGCGATTTTGTGCCCTGTTTTGACCTAGTTTTCGGCCCAGAAAAGCAGGCTAGAGCCAGAGAACATGCAGAAACCAGAACAACATTCATTCCACACAATTTTTAGTTTTTAGATCTAGTTTTACTCCTCCTCTAGGTTTTCTCTCTACACGTTCATAGTTCATAGGATTTTATTTCTATTGCCCTTTGCATTGGGATATTGAGAAGAGTTATTATCTCATCAAGACTTCGTCATTCTAGTTCGTTTTCTTTACTTGGCTTTACTCTTCCATGTCCTTTAATTTACTCAATTTTACTATTGGATTATTTTAGAATTTATTAATACAAGAATTACTTTTATTTTTAATTGATTCTTTTGAGTTTTATTTATCATGTCTTTCTTTAATTCCCTTTCCTATGTTATGAGTTCCACATTCACGATGAGCGAGTAGTTCCCTAACTTGACGGGGAGTTGATTGAAAGGAACCCTTGAGTTGGGGTGCTTAAAAGAAAAATTGTAATTGGGTTTACTGTTGGAATGCTCTCTAGTCACTGACACTAATCCTTTTCAATTGAGCGGATTGGAACTTGTGAATAGAAACAGCATTCCAACTTGTTTGACTTTCTCTTACCTAGTAAGGGATAACTAAACAGAACAACCTTCAATTATCAATTAATCTTGAGAGTACTTCAACAAGAATAGGGCTTCCAACTAATCTACTCCCAGTCAAGGCTTTTATTTAAATTACTTAATTTCTCCAATTTAATTTCCTGATTATTCAACTCAAACTCCTTTTGAAAACATCTGATTAATAAAATAGCACACCTTTCTGCAACTCGTTGGGAGACGACCTGGGATTCATACTCCCAGTATTTTAATTTTAATTTTTGTGACAACCCTTCTAAATTGATAAGTGGATTTCTGGTTGGTTAAGAACTATACTTGCAACGCATATCTTATAACAATTCTTAATTCGCCAATTTCCGCCACGTCACGTGCCACGCCCAGCTTGGCGTGCCACGCCCCTTTTGTGTCCTCCATTGTGGCTCTCTGGAATTTTGTATCAGCGTGCCACGCCCAGTCTCTCGCGTGCCACGCCCATATGCATGCTTTGAATCTCTTCTCTGGACTTTAGAACTGGCGTGCCATGCCCTGCTCCTGGCATGCCACGCCAGTGCGTTTTTGTGGAGTTTGCTTCAAGTGTCACGCCAGTTTCACACGCCCAGCTTCTTGTTTGTCTTCCACCAAATTTTTGATATTTTTCTCACCTGAAATTCAGCACAACTTATCTCAAAGTGGTGTACCATAATATTTATCAAATAATGCATCAATTGTACTGATCAAATGAGATTTATGCTCTTTTATGGTCTTCTTTATGTAAGAAAGAAGGGTAGATAATGCAAGTCATCATATGTCTAAACTTGAACTGAATCTTGTATTTGTTTGCTGAATTTTTTCTATATGTCTAAACTTGAACTAAATCTTGAAGTGACAAATCAGAGACTGAGGAAGGTTGTTAGAAATATTGGAAGCTACATATTAGTAATTAGTATTTATTTAAGCTTTGTTTTATTTCAGTCCTTTGGTAGTTATCTTTTTGCTGTTGTTGCTGCCACCTCTCTTGATTTGCTTCTGCTGTAGTACTGCTGCTGCTATTGTGGTATGAATTTATTTTCTGTTCTGCGGTGCTAGTTGACTATCTTAATTTTAGTCTATACTTTTCACTTTAATTTATTTTCAAAATACGAGCTACTTTAATCCTAGTTGCTACTGTCCAATTTTAATCTATGAACGAAAGTAAACATTTTTTTCTTGGACATTTATAATTTAATTTAAAAAACTCTGGCAGTTTCTATAAAGGCAACTAAGATAATAAATGTTATGTTGCTATTATTTATATGTTTTGTAATAGAATCTCTAATTAAATTAAAATAATTGATAAGGTAAACAAAAATAATTAAAGTTTAGAGGGCTGGTGCACAGAAATTGTGATCATCAACAATGGCGCCAAAGGCTTGGTGCTCTCAAACGTGAATCACACTTTGTCAGAACTTTGCACAACTAACCAGCAAGTGCACTGGGTCGTCCAAGTAATAAACCTTACGTGAGTAAGGGTCGATCCCACGGAGATTGTCGGCTTGAAGCAAGCTATGGTCACCTTGTAAATCTCAGTCATGCGGATTCAAATGGTTATGGTGAATTGATAATTAAAACATAATTAAAATATAAACTAGGATAGAGATACTTATGTAATTCATTAGTGAGAATTTCAGATAAGCGTATAGAGATGCTTTCGTTCCTCCTGAACCTCTGCTTTCCTGCTGTCTTCATCCAATCATTCCTACTCCTTTCCATGGCAAGCTGTATGTTGGGCATCACCGTTGTCAATGGCTACATCCCGTCCTCTCTGTGAAAATGGTCCAATGCACTGTCACTGCATGGCTAATCATCTGTCGATTCTCGATCATACTGGAATAGGATTTACTATAATTTTGCATCTGTCACTACACCCAGCACTCGCGAGTTTGAAGCTCGTCACAGCCATCCCTTCCCAGATCCTACTCGGAATACCACAGACAAGGTTTAGACTTTCTGGACCTCAGGAATGGCCGTCCATGGGTTCTAACTTATACCACGAAGACTCTAATATCTCGGACTCAGCCCCCTGTATTAGATACCTAAGAGATACTTATTCTATCTGATCTTCATGTAGAACAGAAATGGTTGTCAGGCACGCGTTCATAGGTGAGAATGGTGATGAGCGTCACATAATCATCACATTCATCATGTTCTTGGGTGCGAATGAATATCTTAGAATAGGAATAAGCTTGAATTGAATAGAAAAATAATAGTACTTTGCATGAATTCATGAGGAACAGCAGAGCTCCACACCTTAATCTATGGTGTGTAGAAACTCTACCGTTGAAAATACATAAGTGATAATGGTCCAGGTATGGCCGAATGGCCAGCGTCCACAAAGGTCTAAGATAGCATAAAACTAATCAAAGATGTCTAATACAATAGTAAAGGGTCCTATTTATATCAGACTAGTTACTAGGGTTTACAGAAATGAGTAAATGATGCAGAAATCCACTTCTGGGGCCCACTTGGTGTGTGCTTGGGCTGAGCATTGAGCTTTATACGTGTAGAGGCTTCTTTTGGAGTTGAACGCCAGTTTGTAACCTATTTCTGGCGTTTAACTCCACTTTGCAACCTATTTCTGGCGTTTAACTCCAGAATGCAACATGGAACTGGCGTTGAACGCCAGTTTGCATCATCTAAACTCGAGCAAAGTATGGACTATTATATATTTCTGGAAAGACCTGGATGTCTACTTTCCAACGCAATTGAGAGCGCGCCGTTTGGAGTTCTGTAGCTCCAGAAAATCCACTTTGAGTGCAGGGAGGTCAGAATCCAACAGCATCTGCAGTCCTTCTTCAACTTCTAAATCTGATTTTTGCTCAAGTCCCTCAATTTCAGCCAGAAATTACTTGAAATCACAGAAAAATACACAAACTCATAGTAAAGTCCAGAAATGTGAATTTTACTTAAAAACTAATAAAAATATACTAAAAACTAGCTAAATCATACTAAAAACTATGTAAAAATAATGCCAAAAAGTGTATAAATTATCCGCTCATCAATGGCTAGCCTATTTAGCAATTTGTGGATCCAACAAAAACTAACATGTCCTCTTTGGCTTTTTATATTGTTTATACTTATATACTTATAAGAAAACTTTTTAACTAGTTCATTAGTCCTTTATCTTTTAACATTGGTAAAAAATATTTTTGAACATATCTTTTACTCTTTAAGCCACTCAAATCATCACAGATATTTTGTGTTTGTTTGCTTGAACAGAATCTTGTGTTTGCTTGCTTTCTGTTAGTTTATTTCCTGAACTGAATCTTGTGTTGTTTGCCGAATTTTTTCTATATATCTAAACATGAACTAAAACTTGAAGTGATAAATCAGTGAGTGAGGGAGGTTACTGGAAAATATTGGAAGTTATATATTAATTATATTAGTATTTATTCAAGTCTATTTTTTTATCCAGGCTTTTGGTAGATATATTTTTGCTGCTACTGCTACTGCCATCTCTCTTGGTTTGCTTCCATTGTGGTACTGCTGCTGCTGCTGGCGTACAGATTTAGTTTCTACGGTGCCAGTTGACTATCTTAATTTTAGTTTAACTTACAAAATAACAAGTGGAATCTGTTTTAATTACTTTATCATTGGAGGTCATGTGATCATGATTCTCTATGTCCTAATAATATATGCAAGGGAGCCATGTGAACTTGAAATGAGTCTATGTCTTCCAAATGATAATGGCGAAGTTGATCTAGTAAGAAATGATCTACGAGCAACTATCATAGATATGGCTCCAAACATGTTTGCAAAACAGCGTTGTGAGAAAGAAGAGAAAAGCGAATATGATGAGTACATGAGGATGTTGATTCTAAAACATCTTGATATGTGTTCATGTAGGATGTTTTGGTAGTATCCTAAATGACTTACTTCTGTTGGTTATTTTGCTTATTTAATTACTTGCTTGTGCTGATTATGTTCATTTAGTTAATAAAATAACATTTTTTTCATTTATTTCTTGTGTATGCAGAATAGAGAACGGGGAGATCACTAAAAGAAAAAGAATAATTACCATAGGCCAAAAAATTATGAAACAGAAAAGTCCAATTTTTTTTTGTAATTTCTCCTTTATATCCATGTTATATTGTCTAGTTAGTATGCTTCATGTATGTTTTTCTCTTCAAAATCTAATGTGACTCTAAATAGAATAATGAAGAATCATCAAGGGCTGAAGTTTTCACAGCAACTCGTACAAGTAAAAATGGAAAAGAAATTGATGCTAAAACATAAACAACAATCGTGAGTTTTGTATTTGTATTTGGAATTGTACAATATAAATGCTAAATTGATTTGTATTTATATTAAGTTAATGTGACTTTGTATTTTTTGTTGCTGTCACTTTTGGTAGAATAAACTTCAAAACCGCATAGAGGCAGGAAAAAATCATGAGGATACATTTGTAGCAGTGCTAGAAAAGGACCAATTAGGTCGAGTTCGTTGTTATGGGACTTCGATTAGAAGAAGCTCTCTTAAAAAGGATGAGGAGATTCGCCACGTCAAACTTGAATACAATGACAAGGTCTTATCATTAGAGAAGAAGATAGACAGTGTTTGTGGTCTATTAAAGGTGATGTTGCACCAAATCAGCCCTAGAATGAGTGACAAAGAGGTAGCAGCCTTAGTGCAAGCTGCCCAAATTTCTCTTTTGGGGCTCCTCCGAATCAACTCACATTCCACCAACCGATAATGTAAGTTACTATCTTCTTCGTATTATTGTCATACAGAGATGCTGATAAAAAAAAAGAGAAATAGGTGGTCGCTGCCTTGTTCTAGATTATAGAATTTCATTTTTCATATTGAACTTTTGTTGCTGGCTGAATATGCATTATTGGTTGTTGAATTTTCTTGAAGTGTACTGTTGATTTTTCTTTGTTACTTGATTTTGTTAGCAATCAGTTAATTATTAGTTAGTGGTGTTTATGCATTGTGTGGTAAAATCTGTGTCTAAGCAAAATATGTTGCATTATTGTAATAAGGGTCCTTAGAATAGTAAGTAGCCCAATGCCCAGAAAATATGTTGCATTCTCTTGTTTCTTCTTCTATGTTCCCATATAAATGTGGTTTGTTTATGATTCTGATTAGAGGAAAGAGCACCACAGTCAGGGACGGATCTAAGAATTTAGTAGAGGAGGGGCCAAAAATTAAAATATTATATAATCATAATTAATATTTTTTTTATTAAAAAAATACTAATAAATTCTTGTTACATAAAAAATTTATCTTAGTTCTTATATTTTCTTTTTATTTTGGATTCGATAAAATATAAAAATTATCTGTTTTTTATTAGCATATTTTGTTGAGTATTATTGTGACAATAAGTTATATTTTTATGCTTCATATCATAAAAAATATACTATAAAATAATATAAATAAGTTGCTCTATTAACTTTGTTATATGCATTTAAAATATATTCATGAATAAAATATATAAAATATAATTATTTTAGTGAATTTACATAATATGTATGTTATTAATATAATATCATGAGAAAAATAAATAAATTTCATTATGTCTTATAATATATAAAGATTTTTTTAGTTATTATAAATATTAAAGTATTTTTATATGATAATAGATGGAAAATTAAAAAAATTATTTAAAAAGAGAAAAAAGGTTTAAATATTTAAAGATTTGGAAATTTATTTAATTAAAAAGTAATTGGCAATAATATTTTTTTCAATTTAAAAATTGTTACTTTGTTTTGAGTATACTAATTTAATTATTAATCTAAGACAATTACTTATTCTATTTTTCAAATAAAATTATATAATATATAATAACTTTATATCCTTATAATGATTAATTTTGTTCAAAAAAGTTGGGGGAGGGGGCAAGACCTATGCTTCCCCCGCCCCTCCCCTTGGATCCGTCCCTAACCACAGTTGCAACAAGCAAAGAGATTGGTAGTTGAAAAATATTTTTTGATAAGTACTTGCAACTGAATATCTCCTTTGCATCAAACTTCATTGCTTTAATTCGGTGTGAATTTAGATTTACTTTGAATTTCAGTATATGGTTGTGACTATGTATAGCATTGAAAACTAGTGTCCTCTAATGTCTTGAGCTTTGAATTATCATGCAACGAACTTGCCCAAAAAAAATTATATAAAATGCCTATATATTATATGCTAGTAACACAGCACAGCCCCCTCTTTCTTTGAGAGTAATTTAACCACTATAAAATACAAATCAATAGTTTAGGTTGTCTTAATCTAACGAATATTATGAATCATGTGCTTAGATTAATGAAGCTGGTGAATAAAAAAGATGTGAAAACAGGGTGTGCCACATTTTTTATATGACAGTTGAAAGGTCTAAATATACATTTATATATATGTTCTTAGATTCCTCTATCCAAGTGGGTGCTATCTTTTTTAGTTAATTATTGATGAATTACATGCTCTCTTCCACCCCCACCCCCCTTCTCTAAACATTTATATATGCTTCAATTATGTACTTGCCAAATGCTAATAACTTTATTGCGGGACCTAATTAAAATCGTCTTGCCATTTTTATTCTTAATCAATTTGGATTTGAAATTGGATTTGTATTATTAATTAGCCTTTATAACATGCACTAACACAATAATATTTAAAATTGTGTAAGACAGTGGTAAAAATAATAGAGTTCATAGTAAATGATCACACTAATCATGAAGTTTGATATTTTGTAACTAAGTATGTAAAAGAAATAGATATGTGACACTTGTTGGAATTATAATTCATCTATTTAGTACTTTGTAATCAAAGTCTACTTTTTTGGTGATAAGTATATATATATATTGGATTTGTTGATATATACATAGTTCTTTTTGGTCTATGATTTTAAAATTATATATGAATTTTGCAAGAAATATTAGGAAGATTAATGAAAAAAGAGTATTTGTGAGCTAACTTATGGCCACGCTTAAAAATCGTGGCTATATCGTACAATTGTGCTTAACAGTCACGCTTAATAAATGTGGCCATAACTTGGAAACTGGCACCACTACAAGAAAAAAGGCCTATCGGCACCCTTTTTTCTTGCCACGCTTTAAAAGTGTGGCCAAAAGTGATTAATGGCCACGCTTTTATGAGAGTAGCCATTGATTTGTGATTCGGCCATGCTTTTCTTTGGCACGCTTCAAAAGCGTGGCCATAGAGAGATTTTGGCACGTTTTTATAAAGATGGCCACTGATTTATGATTTGACTACCCTTTTTTTTGTCATGCTTCAAAAGCGTGCCCATAAAGAGAAACAGGTACGCTTTTAAAGCGTGGCTAGTTTGTCAAGATACGGGGCACATTTTTAAAGCGTGCCTATAAACTCTAATTATTTGGGACCCTAAAAAAGCGTGACGATAGGATTCCCACTTAATTTAATTTCTCACTCAAACACTTAATTTCTTTATCAGAACACTCAAAACAGCCCTAACTTAGAAGTGAGAACCCAAACCCTCGAATCCTCTCCATTACTCAACTAAGAACCCTAAACTTTCGCAGCTCTCTCTCAGTTCACAGCCCTCTCAGGTCTCAGCTCGCAGCCCTCTTCATCACTGAGAAGTGAGAATCCATCGTCATCTTTCAGGTCGTAGCCCGCTCTCAACTTGCAACCCTCTATCCTTCTCTTGCAACCCTTTATCCCTCTTTTACAACTCTTGGAAACTTCAATCGGTGCTGCCTCCGCCGGCGCACCCTCCATCGGCGCGCCCTCCGTCGGCGTTCACTCTCGCTCGCAAGGCCTCCATCAGCGCTCGTTCTCTCTTGCTCAAACCTTACCTCCGTCGACGCTGACTCAATCGTCGCTGCCTCTCCCTCAATCGTCGTTCCTCCCTCAATCGGCGCTCAACCCTCACCATAACACAAGAAGGTACGTATTTAAAGATTTAATCCCTTTTTGTTTCTCTATTTCAACCCTCCGCAAATTTCTCTATTCAACCCTCACCATAACGCTGATTAATGTTTTCTTTTCTTATATAATCATCTCTTGCAACTGTAATCACCTCTCTTTTTGTTTTGTTTCTATTATGTGGTGAACCCTCTAGTTTGATTGCATTGGTGTGGGGAATGCGATGGATTGTCTATTTTATTATATGTGCTTTGCCTTACCATGACACATGCATTTATTCGAATAGTACAGATACTTGATATAAGGTTTGAGTGATATGATCATTTGTTATTTTGTTTGATTATGATGTAAATTGCTTATTGGAATGGTTTCTGATGTTTGTCTTCAATTTTTTGGTAAAGAAATACTAAATGGAGGTTTCTTGAGGGTGTGAGGGTCTCTGGTGCACTGCCACCTAGAACGGTCTTGGTGCAGCAGTGTATCTGTGATGAAGGTGTGTTGGAAGTTCTATGCAACTATGTGAGTGCTCAATTCGTTTTCGTTCTTGTATTTGATTTTGTCTAATGGAATTGAATAGTTAGATAAAAGTTTCAATTGCAGGCAGCTCCATCAAAGAAGTTTCAACCTTCAAGACATGTAATAGGCTTATGTACTGCGGTTTGCATTTCATCAAAAGAAAATTATTTCCTAGCTTAAATGCTGTAATTTTGCAATAATCTGGTGGTAGGAAGCTAAGCATTTGATCTGAATCAAATAAGTATCCTCTGTTCATACTCATTTTTTTGGGGCCTGGATATATGTTTTTACTTTTTATCCTAATGTGTTCTCTGCGGATATGATTTGGTATAGAGAGAGTTTTACTAATACAAAAGGGAAATGATTTTATAGAGAAAGTGAACTTCTATGTATTTAATGCCATTGGAAACTCAGATTTTATCCTTCCTATAAAAATTCTTCTATTTTTGTATTCTTCACAAATGCCCTTTGTAAAACTGATAAAGATATAAATTCTGTCAGCTGCTGTCTGGTATACCAATGTGTTTTCTAGACCAAATTTTTTAAGAGTTTGCTTAATTCATTTTTTAGGTTTCATGGGGAGAATCAAGTATGATTCAAGCTGAAAGGTTATTTTCCTGAACCCAAAGAACAAGGAAATGTTGCTGGAGAACTTCAAAGAACAGCTTGCTTTGTCTGTGAGAAGCATCCAGTAGAGCTATGCAATATTCTGGTCTACTTCATCTACCCAACCCGGGTACTAACTTCTAACTAACTGTTTCCTTGAATTTCAGTTCTGTTTTGTGATTTTTTTTTCATTTTCTGTTTCTTGAATATGTGTTGTTTGTGAAAATACCTCAATGGACTTCATATGACGAGATACATCATGACTTGTTTCTTCTTCTTCTTCTCTAATATGAACAACTCAATACAATGGCTTCTTAGACAACACCACAATTCAATAATACTACTATTCAAAATCAATTTCTTTCTATTCATGGTGCCCATTTAGCAGGGTGTTGAGTTGGGGGGAAGGATATTACGATGGAGACATTAAGACAAGGAGTGGAACTCAATTTTGATCAGATAGGGTTACAGCGGAGTGAGCAGCTTCGGGAGTTATACAAGTCCCTCAAAGCTGTAGAAGCCAGCCCTCAAACCAAAAGGCGTTCAGCAGCACTGTCTCCGGAGGATCTCACAGATACAGAATGGTACTATTTGGTTCGCATGTCCTTTGTATTCAACATTGGCTAAGGGTAATAATAGTGACACTAATAAATCTTCTCTTTATATGTTTCTTCTTTGTCCTGTTTGCTTTGTATCCTTTTTGAAGTGAAGAGGCAAGTTGGGATGTGGTAATTACTTGCCATAGTAAGAGTCTAAGTTTCTGTTTTTCTTTAGAATGTATCATGTTATTAACTGTTATGTGTAAACATAATATCATTTGCTTCTTTTAAATTGGAAATTTAGTTCTCTATATTATAAAGGCATACTTTTATTCTGATTATATCAAATAATTGCAAGCTGAAGTTGTTATTGTAAATTTCATCCCATTGTCTCTATTTCCCCCTTTTATTTATTATTTGATCACAGAATATAGTCAGATGAGTTACTTTCACAACCCTGGAATAGCTGTAGAATATCTATGATATGGTTCCTGTATACCTTTTTCTCAAACACTCAAATAACCTAATATTTGCAAAAGCCCCATATACACTATATCAATACTTTTACTTCTGCTTCTACTTAATGGAGCACCTCATATCAATACTTTTACTTCTGCTTCTACTTACTGCTATTATTATTTTTATCAGTGCACAAAGTGATGGTAAATCTGATTATGCAGGAGTTGAAAGCTAGAGGAATTAACAATAAGCACACTCTTGCTTATCAGGTTAGTTTGGACCTCATTAACTTGCTTTTTAATTGCTGAATTGTTGGCTTACCTTTTAGAGCCTCTGTTTCTTATGGAATTGTTGGATGAATTTCCAGAGTCGAGTGGGCCTGGTACAGTGGTTGAAACCATATACAGATGAAACTCTCGTTGAGCTTGGTCAGAAAGGTGTGAGGAGTCTTTTAGCTGTTCCAGTGAGGTACATTATTTTTGGACTTTTACCCGGTTTTAAATTTTAATTGTGTTTTGCATTAGACACTGTTGAAAGTTGTGAAATAGCCTTAAGAGTAAAAGACACTCCTCCTCCTTGTATCTCAGCTTTGTGAGTGAGCACATAGAGACCCTTGAAGAAATTGACATGGAGTACAGGGAGTTTGGACGGTGCATGTGATCAAGTGGGGGTAATGTGTGACAGTGTGAGCGTAGGTCCCTCTCCAATTCCAGCAACCCTTTGCTTTGGTTTTTGGTTCATTAAATACAAACCAGTAAAACCACGCAATCCAAAAGGAAACAAACACATGTTTTTGGCTTTCATTTGATTCCTTTTCAACTCAAATCCCCAACGTTACGTAGGAATTTCTCCCTTTGACATATTAATTATACTTATGCCATTTTATTCTTATTTTTTATTTTTGCTTGCTCACATCCAGTAATTGAATATTTGGTCGACCTTCCTTGCTTATCTTATCTATTTCATGGATTACTTGAAAATTTCGGAATTAAAATCAATATTTCTAGTGGCCTACATTTAATTTTCCAATGCACTGACATCATTGCTTGCAGCTTGTTATCTTTAGTCGTGTTATCCTTAAGTCATTGCTTAAGTAGAAAAAAGATATTCTATTATTATAATATTAATAATTAATAGTTCTATTACTAGTTCTATTACTAATGTACGAGTATATGCATGCATTAAGGATGGTTCTGAATCGGTAATGATGTGCTTGAGGTGTTGTGTCAACAGCAGAGTAATATGGATATCTCAAAACAGCTTGTCTCTAATGAATATAGATCGTATCTAATATTTCATTATTGTTTATAGGTTTCTGATTATATTTTACAAACTGGTCATAATGTAGTATCTGATCAGTTTCTACATTATATATATTTATATATAAATATATTTTACAAACTGTTTATAGGTGATTTATAGTATCTGATCTATATGAAATTTGGAACTTGTAATGCTATACGCTAGGCAATTATTTGACTTCAAAGAGTAATTTTGTTTTTCTCAAGAGTATAAATGGATCAAACATTGTTTTGTTTTAGCTTTATGCAATTTATGCATCCTTACTGAGACTTTATGCAATTTAAGGTATAACAGCATTTTCAAGCTGATAGTTACAATACAAAACTGCATTATGTTTTGTGTAGTTGTGCTTAGACTTTTTGAAATCATTATTAAATGAAGATAAAATGGTTGAGTGTGTTTTCATGGCATTTCTTTTAAACTTGTTGCAGGTAAGAAGAACGGGAAGTAAAGAAACTGCATTGATATTCATGCATGAAGAATATAAAATCCTCAAGCGCTACAAAAATTATAGAAGTTCTTCTAAGAGGGCTATCTCCTTTTTCTAAAGCACAATGGTGTGAGCTACAAGATTCAGCAGCATGAGTTTTTGCCATTATGTTTGGATTATTGATATTTAGTTTTTAATTTTTTTTATTTTTTACACAAAAATGACAAAGAGATAGAATAAGTTAATAACTTTTAATAAGTTTTATATGTATTGATATTTTTTAGCCCAATGTATTTTATAACTACTTTGGTTTGAATTTTATTAATGTAATACTAATTTTTATTAATTAATTTTTTTAAATGATATTCACATATTTTTGTCAATGTTTTTTTATTATTTTTGGAGTGCATTAGAGTATGGGTAAAAGCATATGCCAGATTTTCTTTTTTGATGATAGGGATATAGGCACGCTTTAAAAGCGTGGCAATAGGATCATGTTTCTTCACTATTGGCACGCTTCAAAAGCGATATCATATCTTTTACTATTGGCACGTTTTAAAAGCGTAGCCATATCTTTCACTTTTCGGTACGCTTTTAAAGCGTGCACGCTTTAAAAGTATAGCCATATCCTCATCTATTGGTACGCTTTGTAAGCATAGCCGTATCTTCTTGTCATCAACAGCCACGTTTACCAAGCGTAGCCATATATTACCCTATTGGCACACTTAAAAAGTGGAGCCATATCTACCCCTATCGGCTCGCTTTAGAAGCGTAGCCAAAACAAACCTTCTAGGCACGCTTCAAAAGCATGGCTATATGTACACTTTTTGGTATGCTTTTAAAGCGTAGCTATAGAGTTATACATACGGCCACGCTTTTAAGCGTGGCAATAGATGAAAGCGTGGATAAAAAGAAAACATGCCAATAGATCGACAAAAAGCGTGACAAAAAACTATCAGCACGCTTTTTCACACTTTTTTAGCACGCTTTAAAAGCATGGCAAAAAGCTTATTTTTTTGTAGTAACTCTGTCGATAAAAAAGCTCATTTGTCTTTTTAATATTTTTTTATATAATAAATTAATATAATACATCTAATTTAAAATAAATATATTAAAAATTAAAAGATATAAAATATATTTATTTTTCAAGCAAATATTTACAAATTAAGATACAATTAAACTAATAATTTTTTTTATCTATTATTTATTATTCTATAGTATACTTATATACATATATAAATTTTGATATTTGTTTTTTTTTATTTAATTCTTGTGTTGTACTTACATAAAATTATAAAATTTTATTCAATTTTATATTTTTAATTTATAAATTTTAAAATTTATATTAACGTTTATTTATATTTTTATAAATTTATTTATAATTTTATAAATTATTCTATTATAATTCGATTATTTCAGATTTTCAGTTAAACTATAATTAAACTAATTGAATTTTTAAATTAATAAACCAATAACAAAAACGATCGACTCGATTTTCAAAAGCTTACACAGCAGATCATTTGATTTGAGTGACCGGACGATTCAATTGGTGGTCCGGTTGTTAGAAAAATTGGTTTACTCGAGTAAATTTTGTTTTATTTCGGGTTTGGATTTAAAAATATTCAAATTACATTGGTTTGAACTTTGTAAGTAAGATTAAGTGTGACTGATGTCATCCCTTAGATTCTGCTTCACTTCTCTTACAATATGCTCTCCCCGCAATCTCTTGGCCATTCCCCCTCAAAGGATCAACACCTTTTGTTGCTGCGCGAAACCCTCTAGGCAAAATGACTTCATTTCTGAGGCCAATACCCTTCAATCTTCTCCTCCTTCTGCTTCGCCAAAACATTCTCCTCTTTTTGGTAACCGTTTTTCTTTTTAATTTCAATTATATATTCAAGTTGAAATATGTGGGAACTCAGTTGCATAATATTGTGCCTTTGTTTTCAGGAATGGATGATACTTTGGTGAGCTATCTGTGTGGCAAGAAGAAGGCAACAGACCTTGCTCACATGTATGTCGAATGTTGTTCTTTTATCATTGGGGTCCACGGGTTAGGTTCAATATTTTCGAATGGAATAATTGTCCGCAAAAAAATCTTTAGGGACCTAACTTGGTGATTTGCATCATTTCATTTATATGTTTATGGTATTTACGGATATGTTTCAATCATATCCGTTCTTTTGATGAACAATGGGGAAAATAACCATTTTTTCTAATGTGATATTACGAGTGATTGAATTTATATGTTAATGGGCATGCGGGGTATGCAATTTAATCAATCAGTATAGTCCCTCCCTCCTCAGAAGTCAGAATCCGTTACTAGTCAATAAATTGGAGTTCATTTATCAACAGATTTTTTTCTTCCATTTGAGCTAATTTCAATAATTCTCTTAGCTGCTTTCATAGGTGCAATTGTTGTGGCTTTCCAGTAAGAGATTTTTCAAACTTGCAAAAAAGAATTCTTTTATTTTTCTTCAGTTATTTCGATTTGATTCTCGATAAATGTAAAAAAAAAAGTGTTTATGTAGAAAATAATGTTTTTTGTGTCCTTAGATGGTGAAGGGAAACACATTTTTCTATTTCTTGTTCCTGTCCCCACTAACCAAGTGTATACTAAGGGAGCTAATATGTTTTTCTATAATTAAAAGTCGATATTGTATCACAAATTTTATAAATTCCTCCAATTGCTCTGCTTATTGATTATGGAAAAAACTGTACTTATGTGTTTGCCTTTTAAGTATTCAATTTTTAGTTGATATTGTTTCTTTGTGGAAAATGGTGAGTCTAAAAGTCTCAACTTTTAATATACGGAGAATACATATTGATACTCCTATTTTGATAATGCCACTCCTTTTTTTATAAATTAATGCAAACATACAATACAAGAAAATCATGTATGGAGTGGAGTGACATTATTTAAAATAGTAATGGTAATATCATCACCCAATATATGCTGTATTGATTTCTCTCTCATACCATATCAGCTCTATTTGAATTTTGCAATAAAAAAGAATTATGCAAAAGTGCAAAACCATGACTTTTTTATTTCAATGTAATAGATATGCAGACTTTTTATTGGTTGGTACTGAAAATAAAGAGCTAAGACTAAGTGCAAATTGGAAAATATGAAATTGATTGCTAGGGACTTGGGTATTATGGGGTGCCCAAAGTCCCAAGTCAGGTAGTATGGGATGGTTGATGTTATATTTAAAGAGAGTGGTTCTTCTCTCTTAATAGCTAGCCTTTAAGGTGTGGTTTCCCACTTTCCTTAGATACTTAACATTGATAAAATGAGGAAACGTGTGCACTACAAGTGAAGCAAACCATTTATATTTTATAGCATATGAAGTAGAACAAGTTTCTAGCTAACGAACTAATCTACTAATATCTCTAATATGCTTGAAGTTGATCAAATGCTCCACTTGCATAAACTAATCTAATAATTTGCAGAAGCATTCTATTTATTCCACTTTTGAGTGCTACTGTTATTTAGCTTATAGTGGAGCTTAGGTTTTAGCTAGAAAGTAATCATGAACATTGCTTGTTAAAGGACTCTCGTGGTATGCCTATTGTATTGTTTTCACTTTGCAACTTGCAACCCTATGGCATAAATTTTGTTACTTCAGCTACTTACCATTCATTCTTCGTTCCAGGGTATGGAAACATGTTGTCCAGAAGGGAGACACAGTCCTAGATGCCACTTGTGGCAACGGCTTTGACACCTTGGCAATGCTCAACTTGGTTGCTGATGATTCTCGAAAAGGTTATGTATATGCATTGGATATTCAGAAAGATGCTTTAGATAATACTTCTATCTTGCTTGAAGAATCACTAAATCCGGATGAGGTGAGAACTGAAAATAAGTATAAAGTATTTTCAGCTCTGGTATAAATAAGTTGGCTATATTTCATCCAAAAAAAAAAGGCTATATTATACAGACAAATTTGTCCAGATAACTTTTGGTGCTGCTTCAAATTATTCGGTCTCAGTTTTATGTGCTTTTCTTTTATTATTATATTTGAAATTCTTTTGTAGGGTATGACTGTATGTTATTTAAGTATTTAATACTTTTAATTTCAATGTAATTAATTTAGCAAAAATTATGATCTACTATGTAACTAATTGCAAAATATATGCAGAGACAACTTGTCAAGCTAGTCAACATCTGTCATAGTAAAATGGAAGAAGTGGTTCCAAGGAATGCCTTAGTGAGGTACTCACTTTCCCTAAACTCAATTCCTATGTTCACATTTTGTGTTTAGAAACTAATGGTTCTAAACAGTCGATGTAATTGAATTAGTTTAATTGTAATCACCAAAATCTAAAATACTTCATTCAATAGGTTGTGTTTGTGAAATGAATTCCTAATTACTCTGCAAATCCTTTGCTTCTTTTTCTACGCCACCAAACCAGCACCTCACATACACACACTAAATTTTAGCCTTAAGTCCAAGTTGGTCTCATTTGAATGAATCCTATCAAGACTAAGCAAATCTATCTCAAAATTTGAACACAACGAAATATATAAATATTTTTTAGATCATACTATTTCCACAAGCATTTTTGGATGGTAGAGTCTATGGTGGCTATCAATATGGTGGCTATGGTAGATTTACAATTTTGGCAACATTTAAAAAGTGCTATTAAAATTTAAGTAATACTCTTCAAATATTTGAAAACACTTTTTAGTTTAAAACTTAAAAGGAAAAAATGTTGCAAAAATATAAAAAGCATGACGTTAATTTTAGCAACATTTTTAAAGGGTTGCCAAAGTTGTATAGCTACCGTAGCTACCATAATGATAGCCATCCTAGCATGCACTTCATCAGATTTGGGTTGGTAAATGAAGAAGCTATGTCAACCATTGAATCTTAATCTATTCAAAGTGTTCTACTGTCACTTTGCAAATGCTAGTATTTGAAAAGCCTCATGCTATTTAACCAATATATTATACATAGGTTTTCTTCATCAATAACTATTATGATAGTCACTGTATCAAGTACTTTTTCAAACCCAATCCAAGTATTGTACTTTTGTTACTTTTAGTATTCCTAACTTCAGCATTGAAGAGGAGAGACAAATAAAATAATATAAACAGATATATTCGTTTTCTTTATTGATGATGTGGTCTCACTAATTGTGAAAGAAAGGGGGATAGTTTTGACAAAGTTGCGCTGCCACCAATGAAGTGGTGATCCTAATGGTGGTGGGTTGAGATAAGGAACTGATGAATAGTATTATAAGAAAAAAGATATTAAAAAAAGGGCACCATGAGGGGTCTAATGGTGTGGGATTTATGTTGTATGCATAAGATCCTAGGTTCAAATCTCATTACTGTCATTGTATCCAAAAGGGAAGGGAGGTTCAAATTTCATTAGTGTTTTCTCATTTTTTCCATGAGATGTGAAAGGAACTTTTGGTTTATCAGTGTTGTGTTCTTGAACTGAATATTATTAATGTGTAATCTTGAATATCAAGTCCACTTATGTACTTACCATGTTTTAGAAGCACTCATCATGGTGGTCACTTTTAAAGCTGTGAGCTCTATCTTAATGTGCCACAATACTTCCTTTTAGGCTTGTTGGCTTCAACTTGGGTTATCTTCCTGGTGGCAAAAAAGAAATAATAACAAGGCCAGAAACAACGTTTCTGGCACTGGAAGCTGCAGAGAGAATTCTAATGCCAGGAGGGCTTATCAGTATTGTGGTCTATGTTGGGCACCCTGGTGGACGGTAATATTCCTGTCTCTATAGTTTGTTTCCATGTTGAATTTTTTTGTAACGCACAATATGCTAATTTGGCATCAATATCTTAACTGTATCTGTCTATCTGAAGCATGATTCGCTTCGGCGAAGTCTTGAGCATTTCAATAACCAATAGTTAAGTTATTTTGAAGTAATTAAGTTCAATTAATGTTTGACAAGCGCAGCCATCTGCTCTGCTTCCTCGAAAAATTTCAGTAGTGATTTTGACTAGATAATCTTTTTATAAATTCTCTTTTTAGTCTCATCCACTGTTCATTACCTTAGATTGTAAAAGTATCCATGGACATGTATTTTTAGCACCGGCTTTGAAGTTTCAATACCTTGTGGGATTAATTCAGTTTCACTGGGTCAACAATTTGGTTTTTGGATTTTCTTAGTGCTTTTGCCACTCTACTATAGGTAGCAGTGGGACTGTTATGGGGTCTGCTCGGTATCTACTGTAATACTGCAAACTTGCAGGTCGCGTTCGCATGTGATGACTGGTGAGGTTCTTTCGGTACCTAATGATGGAACCTTGGAACCTCATCAGCCAACGAGTGTCCTTACTCTAATGGTCTGCTTAAAAGATAGTAGTGGGAACTCTTGAATTTTCCAACTATTCAATGCCTTAGCTTAAAAATCTTACTATTTTTGTTAAACATTTCCTACTCTTGGTTTTCTTAACTAGTATTCTTAAAAAATTTGAGAATTGATTAACAAAACTCTTAAATAATTCTTGTATGAAAAAAAAATTACATGAACAAAATATGTTGCTTGGCCTTAAACAATGCTTATTCGCCCTTTAGTCATTACCATCGCTTCACTTCTCATTATTTGGTTCTCCTCTCTTTACATGTTATTCCTTCGTTCCCAAAACAGTGTTTTTCACTTTGTAAATTCTTTGAAAAATTAATATATTTTGACAATGCATTTAGGAGAAGGCAATAGTTTTTTTTTTTTTTTTTGGGAAAGAGAGGGAATAGTTATTGTTCTTTCTGCAATAAGTAGAATGCTCATTCATCTATAACATGGACTTATATGTATAATATATTCAGAAAGAGAGCCTTGGAGCAACAAATAAGTTGTCTCCGTGTGACCTTAAAGTCACATGTTCATGCAGTGGAAACATTCATTGATGTAATTATCAGGTTAGGCTGCTTACTTTATACCCTTTGGATGTGACCTTTCTGCGAGTAACGCAGGATACTTGTGCACTAGGCTGCCACTTTTATTATATGTATATTGTATAACATTACGTAACTAACAGACATACTTTTCACAAACACTGATGTTTTTATATGTGCAGGGAGGAATTGGAGGCTGTTGAAACTTTTGCTGCGAGAATGCCTGTTGAGAATTGGATCTGCTGCAAGCTCCGAATGGTAAACCGACCGTGTGCTCCTGTACCAATTTTTTTATTCCGAAGATAATTTGAATATCTCATGATTTCTTGAAAGGTTCAGTCATGGACATTTATTTGAGTATTGCTATATAAAAACTCAAGTTTGACCGTCAAAATTGTTGGATTTTTAGTTTAGTTTTCAACTTCAAGTTTTCAAAAAAAAACAAAAAAAATAAAAGAATAAAAAATGAGAGACAAAGTAAATAAATACAATTGGATCTCGAAAAAGCCGAGGTCACACCCTCTCAGGTGGTCACAGACTCGGGATCTGCACCATGGAAAGGACTTGGGTTCTATGGACGCACATGAGGGTAATAGATAGAATATCATGTACCTATTATTCTTTAGGAAGTATTTATTAGTAGTTAACCAAGAGAAATAGGACCCTTATTGTTGTTGTTGTTGTTTTTCTTTTCATTATTGTTATTATTATTATTTTTTTTATTTTTTTAATTATTATTATTTTTATTTGTGTTTTTATTTTTTATTTTTAACATGTGCCGAGAGCCGAGAGGAAAGAACTGAGAGTTTTATTGAACCTATTTCGTATAAACTCTACTATTATAATTAACATTTTCTAAGAAAAAATGCGTGACAATATTTAAACTGAAAGTCGAACATGACTTAAGCTTCTTGGATTGAATAGTTAAGAAGTTACAGGTATACTCTGGGACTGGGTGTTGACTTCAATTTTGGTGTGAAACCATTGAAGAACACTTCAGAGATGAGTAACAGAGTTGACCACTGGATTAATGTGGTTAAGTTAATGATTTTCAATGCTTGGCTTTTATTTTAGTACAGCGAATTCAACTTCACTTGTTCCTTTTAGGTTTTTATGTTACCAATGTCAAAGTACTGAGTTACATACTTGAACTTGAAACGGGAGACACTTCAAAATCCAATTCACAAACAATTTTTTGAGTGAAGTAACCTGTGTCTGAACACCTTATTGGTTTCAATGTTTCATGGTGAAAGAGAAAACTAAAAGAAGTGAAATACAAATGTCATTGTCAACCTAATAGTTTTAAAACAGAATAGTGCAAGACAAGACTTGAGATATTATTGATTAATCAATTGGTAATACAAAGATGTTGACAGTGCAGTATCCATGTATAATTGACAGCGTCAATTATGGGTGACAACACTATTCGAATTCGTGGGTACCCATTCCGCCCTTATCTGCTTGGAGCGGATAATTATCTGTCCTTGCATCGGAGCGAATTTTTAACGGGGAGGGTTCTTGGGCGGGGCGGGGCGGGGCGGGTTTAGGTTAAATCCACCCCTACCTGTCCTGGTATATATATATATATATAATAATTAGTAAAATAATTAATAATATTGTATCATATTTAAATTTTTATTTTAATTTATGTTTTGTATGTAATGATGGTTATATAAATTTTAAAATTTAATTTTATTTGTTAAATTTTAATAATTATAGGGGCAGGTAAGGGCGGGGCGGGTACTCGCAGGAGCAGGTACCCACAGGAGCGGGTTAGAGCTTAACCTTTTACTACCTATGGTACGAGCGGGATGGGTTTAATGCAGGTTATTATAGGACGGGATCGGATAGGGCAAAAGCCTGCTGCTACCCTTCCCATTAGGGGTGTACATGGGCCGGGCCACACCGCATTTGGCTTAACCCAGACCTGACCCGAAATATAGATCGGGCCTAATTTTTAGACCCTAACCCAATCCTAGACTCGATGAAACTTACGCACCTTCGGGTCGGGTGAAAACTGGGTAAAAACCGGGTCTTTAACATGTAAAAATCACCTAATCTCCAACCATTATTTCACAATTCACATAGTAAAATTCACTTAAAAAAATATAACAAGAACCAACCCTTCTCTAAAATTAAAGCATAACCATAATCAATACTAATATTGTCTAATAACACCAAATATTTAAATCAATACAAATAACACAATATTATGCATTAGTCTAAAGTCTTATGCATTTTAAACATAAAACATTAACTTATAATCTTATAATGACTAATAAGACAAAATATTAAGGTTTACAATATTTAAATTCCACATAAGAATAGCCATCATCCATCACTAATAACACAAAATATTAATTGTGTATGATGACCGGGCCACCGGGCCGAGTTCGGGTGACCCGAACTATGCCCCGGACCCGACCCGAAATAATGATTAGATCTATTTTTGAGACCCTTACCCGATCCTAAACCCGATGAAATCACAGTAAATTAGTCCCTAAAGTATTTGGGATTAGGCCGGATCTTCGAGTCGTGTCGGACCATGTACGCCCCTACTTCCCATTGCCATCCCTAGTGTCAATAACAGGGAGATGTGAGCCCACATGGTAAGAAATTTACACTTTTGAGTATTTGACCAAATTTACGCTGAGTACTTGACCATTATTACCACCAAAACCAACCATGAAAATTTATTGTTTCTGAGCAACTCTTTCAATATGAAAACTCCAATGTCAACACTCTCCTTCCATGATAAGACCTCCACTCAGGAGCAGCTTGCACCACCCAAATTTTCTTTATGGGTTTGTGTTGAATCCATGTTCCTTACTGAAGATCTACTCTTACCCAAGAAGAACAAAGCTGAGATGCTTCCAAGAATATAGTTGGAGGGAAGAAAATTAATACCTTTACCTTTTTTTCCCTTGAACATGAGCTACCTGTATTTTTTAATATGCTACTTCAAGTAAATTTATGTCATGCTTTTTAAAAGAAAGTAAGAAACAATTTCCTCTTTCCATGTGGTGCTAGGGTCTTTTATTTTTATAAATTAAATAAATATAATAATTACTAAAATAAATAATTTTAAAAATATTTATCGAAATAAATACAGTTCTCTTATCATTTTACAGTGATCATCATTTACAATGTAAGTGAGATAAGATAGATGTATGCGACCATAAACGATATATATGTACTTTTTTTTTTTAAAAAAAATTGAAAATAATAAAAAATATTAATAATATCAATAATTCAAACTTGTACATAAAAAAGTTGGTAGAAGAGATTAAAATTGATATGTTTGATCAATTTTAGTCCATTTTAAATGATAGGGATTAATTCGTTTACTTGGAAATCATTAAACTGTCCACTATTAATACAGTTACCTCTCTTCTAACTACCCACTATTTAAAAATTAAACTGCCACGGTTATCTCTCTTCTAACTATCCACTGTTTAAAAATTTAAACTATAATTTAAATACACGTAATTTATTTAATGACCCAACTAATGCATGTCACTACTCTATTGGTATATAATATGAAATCTTTTTTACTTAAAATTATATTTCAAATTTTTATGTACAAAAAATAAAATTTATATGTACTCCCGTAAAACAAATGAAAAAGTAGGTGAATATGAAAGAAACAAATATATTAATAATGTGCTGAAAATATATTTGTAACTACCTATTATTTATAGTAGACTGTGCTGGAAATAAATTTGTAACTACCCATTACTATTTACACGTGATTTATTTAATGAGTAGTTACAAATATATTTCTAACACACTATTAATAATGGGCAGTCCACTATTGATAATAGGTAGTTACAAATATATTTTTAACTATACATTATTAATATATTTGTTTCTTTCATATTCACCTACTTTTTTTCGATTGTTGTACGGAGTACATATAAATTTTATTTGTTGCATGAAAGTACATAAAAATTTAAAATATAATTTAAATAAAAAAGATTTTATAATATATACCAATGGAGTAGTGGCATCTATTATCTGGGTCATTAAATAAATCACGTGTATTTAAATTATATTTTAAACTTTTAAATAGTGGGTAGTTAGAAAAGAGGTAACCGCATGTTAATATTGGGCAGTTTAATGGTTTCCAAGTAAACGTGTTAATCCCTATCATTTAAAATGGACTAAAATTGATCAAATATATTCATTTTAATTTCTTCTACCAATCTTTTTATGTACTAATTACATGTCAAAAGTTTAGATTATTAATATTATTAATATTTGTTATTAATTTTATTTTTTTTAAAAAGTACAAACACGTATCGCATATATCTGTCTTATCTTATTTACACTGTAAATGAGATACATACAAAATTAGATAAGATACAAAATTAGATAAAAGAGAAATATTTATTTCGATAAATATTTTTAAAATTATTTATTTTAGTAATTATTACATTTATTTAATTTATAAAAATAAAAAATCCTGTGGTGCTGCCTGAGATTTTGCTCGTTGCTCCTTACTCTATTATAGATTGCGACAATCTCAATAGTCAATACCACCAATAATAGAATGAATCATTTTAGTGTAATTCCTTTCTTCTCCTTCTTCACTCCCTAGGTCCAAACTCCAGTAGTAGGAACTATAACAAATTATTTTTTTTCATATTTCATAAATAGACAAAAAATAGTAGTCCCTTTCTTAACACAAGCTGTGAAAAAAGATAAGCATATATTAGCATAATTTTGAGACGCAAGGTGATTGAAGAATTTTGCAAGTATAGATGATGGATATATAGTATTGTACAATCTGTAGATAATTAATTATTAATTGAATGTATTATAATTAATTTTAATAACTAATATACTAACATCTTATCAATTAATTGATTTACCACGTCATATATCTTAAAAGCAACTATGGTAAGTGTAAAAAAAAATCACTTATCAAATCAATAAGTCATATAAAATATAAATACAGAATATATATTAAAAGTGTGTAAAACAACGCATATATATTTAAAAATACATAGTAACTAAATTTGATAACTTATTTTAACGTACACAAATCAGTTCTCTTAAAAATATGCCACTGTTGTTTGGCACAACAATTCAGAATATTTACCAGACCCATCTAGGATTTCTTTCTATTAATATTTAGTGTCTAGTTTTTACTTCCATTCTATTCATTACTACTGATAGACAAAAGGAAAACACCAACTATTTACCAATTTTCTTCCGTTTTTATTTTATTTTAATTCTCTTTATTTAAGCTACATCCTATCTACCATTCTAAAAAAATCACGTTGTTTTACGAATTGAATAATATTATTACGAGGATTACTTGAAACAGGATTGTTTTTAGGCCTGAACGTGAGGTTCAGACTCTTTATGAGACAGCGTCCGACTTCTATTGATATTGAGGTGCTGCCATATGAGTTTTTCGTGAGAAGGTAGGAGGTGATATCTGCAAGGGACTCTGATATCTAAGTTAGCAAGGATTTAAAGCATGTTTTTAGTAGATTGGATTTTGAATATACCTGAAAGTGTCAGTGTATTTATAATAGAGTTGATAACCAGCTTTCAGAGTAGTTCCACTTTTGATGGTGGATAACTGTTCCTTTTTTTAGGAAAGTTGTTGAGATCTCCCTTTTAGATAAGTGAGAGATATCTTAGGAGTTAGTTACTTATTTAGATAAGTAGAGTTGAGTTGTTGTCGTTGTGTCCGACATATATCTAAGGTTGTTGGGTAGGTGTAGATGAGGCCATCTCTTTTGGGTGGACTTCTATTCATTTTGGGCATGGGTATATTTTTTGGCCAGGGTATGAACAATGCCCCTGTTTGAGTCTGAACTTTTATGAGGTCGGGTTCGAGCATTTGTAGATTAGATCGGTTTCTTGTGGATTGGCACATTTAGGTCGGGCACTCCGCCTTTTTTGGGACTAGGTCGGGCACTCGATGTGTTTTAAAATTTGAGGTGTTATGTCCTTTTGTAGTTTTGCGCCATGAATGAGGGGTCACGAAATTACTCTTTTTTCTTGATGGCGAAAAATTGAATTCGCACAAACTAACCGGCAAGTGTACCGGGTCGTATCAAGTAGTAAAATTCACAAAAGTAAGGTCGATCCCACAGGGATTGATGGATCAAACAATTTTAGTATGGTGATGAGTCTAGTCAAGATAACAAGTGATGTTTTGAGTGAAATTGGATCAGCAGAAATTAAATTGCAGGAAATCTAAAGAGCTGAATATAAATTGCTTGAAATTTAAATGACAAGAAACTTAAATGACTGAAACTTAAAGAACAAGAAATTAAAAGAGCTGAATCTTAGATTGCAAGAAATGTAAATAGCTGAATCTTAGAATGCAAGAAAGTAAAATTGCAGAATCTAAATTGCAGTGAAACTTAATTTTCATGAATTATAAAGGGGAACTGGGTGCAAGGAATCAAAACAGCAGTGAACAATTGCAAATTAAAGTGAAATCGGAGAGATCTAAATTGAGAAAATTCAAAGAAAATGATTCATCAGGGATTGGAGATATCATAATCCATCATGAATCAATTGAGTCTCAACTCCTTTTCCAATCATATGAGTAGATCTATGGCGGATTGAAATTGATTGGATCCCAATTCCTTGGCAATCCAATCTCTCTAATCACAATCAATCTTGCCAATTCCTTGATCTAATTGTTATGAGAAGAGTTAGAGCACATTCTCTTATCTATAAGCCACACAAATTCTCAAAACCTCAATTCCTCCCGAATGGTGTTGGTTAAGAGAATTGTGAAGGATAAAGCTCCAATTTTAATGCAAGCGATTCCCCTTCCGAGGCTCACACAAGCATTCAGCTGAATTAAACCCCCTTCCGGAGTGAATAATTCACAATAAAAACAGAGGATATCCTATAGCTACACAATTGAATTGAGAAGAAGAAGAATTTTATTGATTCATTATGATTACATAGAGCTCCTCCCCTTAATGAATTTGGGGTTTAGTTCATCATTGCTCAATTAAAAACCAGAAATACAGAAAATTGCAGAGAAATGCAGAAGAGAAAAATATAAAGAAAAGAAGTGCAGAGTTTCCCAATTTGGGTTCCTGACTCCTTAGCTTTTTAGATCTGCTAGCCCCCCTCTCTAAATCAAATTCTCCTCTATTTATACACTTTCTAATTCAGTCTTCAAGTCCTTGGATTGGACTTTTTGGCCTCCATTGAAGCAATCTAGAATGGGTCTTAGTGATGTTGAAGAGGAGTGTTTGGTAATTAACATTCATGATTTGCATGGGTGCTCAATTACACTAAAGCTGGTGTCAACGTTGGTGATCAACGTTTGCTAGAAAACGTTGAGTCAAACGTTGCTTTTAAAAGAATGAGCGTTGCCGCCAACGTTTGACTCAACATTGGTGTACCAACATTTTTCCATCCACGCGTGTGCATCGCCCATGCGTACGTGTCGAAACAGCGTTTTGCGTATGTGCGTCGCTCACGCATTTGCGTGTCTGGCCAAAGTCTGCATCCACGCGTACGCATCATAGGCGCGTGCGCGTTGATGCAAATTTTCCAACTCCAATTTTGGGCCTCTCATCGCGGACGTTGGAGGCAGCGTTTGTCCACCAACGTTCCCTCCAACGTTGGCTTGATCACGCGTACGCGTGACCCACGCGTTCGCATCAAATGGGATTCTTGCCATTTTGCGCGCGCGCGCAGCTCATGCGTACACGGAAATTACACTTCCATGCGTATGCGTCATAGACGCGTACGCGTCGCCCAAAATTTTCTCAGCTCCAGATTTTGAAAACTATCGAAGATGTTGGAGGTAACATTGGTTCACCAACATTCCCTCCAACGTTGGCACCCATTTTACTAGAACGTTGCCTCCACCAACATTAGCCACCCCCTTCTCCTCCAACGTTTGAGGTAACATTGGTGAGCCAACTTTGGCTACCAACATTACATCCTCTGCTTCCTTCCTCTGCTTCTTTCTTGTTTCTTTTCCACCTATTATCAATCAAACCATTGCATAAAAGTTTGCCATAATCACAAGGTTCTGCATCATTCATAACACAAGTGTAATTTGTATAAAACCTTATGAAAAAGCACATAAACAACCATGTTTAGCTGAATCAAAGGATGTATGAAATTCCAATCCAATTACTTACTTATTGCTCAAGAAAGTGTATGAAACCTAATGAAAACAAGTAAAAAATGCTTGTGAAACTAGCCTAAGATGACTTATCATCATGCCCCTAGTCCTTTATAAGTACCCAAATTCTTTTCTTTTTCTTCTTTTTCGTTTCTTTCTGAAAATGTTTTTACTTCCTTCTTGCACAAAGCTCTTCATCTTCTTCGTTGCAACCATCATCATTAGCAAGGTTTTTCCATCTTGAAACTTTTGCTTTTCAATCTTCATTCATGCTTTCTTGAGGAGTTTTTGGAACGTTCGTGTATTTGCGGTTACGTGTGCTCTTTGTTTCCCCGTTCAATCAAGGTTAGTTTTCGCCTTTAACG